>NC_050602.1:26770000-26935000 GCF_013368585.1 Megalops cyprinoides
AGGGAAATCATTTGCTTTTAGAAGTGATATTTCAGCTCCCCCCCCCCCCATCCCCCGCACCTCACCACCCACCTGTAGGTTGTCCTGCTTTTTGTAATTGATTAAAAAAGCAAATAAATCGTTTGAGGACACACCGACGGGCCCCAGGAGGGTGGCATTGGCAGTGCCTGATTTAAAGGCAGCATAGAGCACTCTGCTCACAATGCCCCACTCCAACGGCCTCCTTAGCTTCCATTGCAATTACAAAGTCAATCCCTCCATAAGAATAGTGGGAATACTTTAATATCCTTACCTAAAACTCATATATCACTGACAATATATATTGCCATTGATATCCACATTGGCTGGATGATATTGATTAAACAGCCCTTGACCAAGTCCAGAGTGGTTCAGCCAGCAAGGCACTTGATACTAGCCATGACATTTGCCAAAAAATATCCAGCTGTATAAATGGAATCCATCGCAAAAAAAAAAAAAAAAATAAAACCTGTATTTGAAGTAAGTTGCTCCGGATAAAAGCGTCTGCTAAATGCCAATAATGTAATGTAAACATTCCGCCAGCGATAGGAGTGAGCAGGTCAACCAGGAAGTCCTGGTTTCACTGCCTCTCAGGTACCCTGTGATTGATCAGACACCTGGGAGTTGCTGAGATGATGTAAGCAACTATCCTCCAATGAGCTCCCGCTCCGCTGTGGTGCGCTGTGTGACTTCACTGTGTAGCGTGAGTCTTTGGCTGCATGCGAGCATACGAGAGGACAGCATTCGTCTCACCTCGACGCTCCTGCACGAACGCAGAGGTTTTAACAGTGAGTCGAGCCACGCGTGCACTCGGCAATTCCAAATCAGGGCTGCATACAGGGGATAAAAAGCATTTAAAATGGCCTGTGACCACATCCTGTATGCCCCAAATCTCAGACATGTCTTCTTCCAGCTCTAAGGCCAGTCTGTATATTCATTCCAAACTGACACAATGTTGGAAATCACACCTTACCTAAACCCAGCTCACCTGAGTAAGTTATTTTCCAAAGCGAAACCTCTCTCTGTGTGAGACTGAAGCTGGGAAAAGAAGCCGCTCTGAGCGGAAAGTGCAGGGGGAAGCAGGTATGTGTACTTTTACACAATGCAGAGAAAAGCTTTTCAAATCAATGTGGTGGCATCTGGCCCTCAGAAACTCTGTAATTCTGCAGGAGGAGCTGAGTGGGTGAGGCAGAGAACACAGTGTCCACAGAGACAGTACCGGGTCAGCCTATTGAACACACAACAGTCAAACAAATACTCAGCGTGTCAAAGAAGAGAGACAGCAACCACAAATAACTGCCTGAGAGATAGCGTTCTGTATCATACTGATGTTACTGCATTACAGAACTTATTTGCTTAGACAAAACGCGGCTATCCAGAAGACCGTACACACTGTACATTCATATTTTTGCTGTTTTATGCTTATTTATAACTGTATGTTTACAAATCGGCACTGTATCCTGCATGATGGTGCAGCAGTAGTGCCTCATAACCCAGAACAGGAAGCTGAAACTGCTGCTGACAGGTCAGGCCCTCCTCTGCTCCCCCTCCACTCCACAGAAAGCAACCTCCCATTATACCAGCTGCAAATACAACTAATGTGGATGGCATCTTTGCTGCTCACACTACAGTAGTCTCATTACATTACATTTACATTTATTCATTTGGCAGTTGCTTTTAATCAAAGCGACGTACAAGTGAGGCAGAATACAACACAAGCAAAAAACCATCAGGAGTCAAGTCTCAGACACTAATAAAAAAAACGCTGTACATTTAGAGGAATGCTGTAAATGCTGTAAAAATTGAAAACAATATCTTTCATTTTAATAGCTTGTTATAATTGTCTGTTTTATTTATTCTCACCATCATTGTCATGTTTTTATCATTGTCTCATGGGTTTCCTGAGAGCATTTTCTTCATTATATTTAGAATCAGAACTCATTTGCGTGAGTATTTTGCCTGTCATGTTATTGTTGTTCTACCATATTATCATTCTGTTCGGGTATTATTTTCTTTCTCTTTATTGTAATGTTATAATAAACACCATAAAGCATCATGCTTTTATCATTCAGGTAAAAACTGCCTTTCAACCATCTATTTCCATTTCCTTTCACCTCAACTCCCACCCCCAGCACAAGAGCTAGAAGTTATCGAACTGTTGTGTGAAAAGCGTTTGCTATGTTCCTGTTTCTGATGAATGAATTACCACCTAATTGCCTCTCAAGGTTTAAAACCGGCCAGGCATTTAATTTGGAATATTTAATCACAGCTATAAACACATCATGAATACGAGTGAGGAAACTTCAGAATTCCCCTCTCAGTGCTGTTTAAAGGTACAACATCTCAGTGTTACGTTTCTCTGGAGCTCGGTGTTACTGTGAGAGTTTGCCCGGCCCTCAGTGTTACGTTTCCTCTGGAGCTCGGTGTTACTGTGAGAGTTTGCCCGGCTCTCAGTGTTAAGTTTCTCTGGAGCTCGGTGTTACTGTGAGAGTTTGCCCGGCCCTCAGTGTTACGTTTCTCTGGAGCTCGGTGTTACTGTGAGAGTTTGCCCGGCCCTCAGTGCAGGAGCTGTCCACCGTGGCAGTGCTGAAAGCATCTGTCTCAGGGCTTCAGAGCTCATTTCGGAAAACTAGGACATTACCTGGGAACACCTTCTCTATTCCCTTCCTTATTAACGTCTCTGAGCATTACTGTGAGGCAGCAGTAATTCAACCTTCAAGGTATTCCAGACCAGCAACCAGATTTTTTTTTTTTTTTTTTTTACAGCAATTATTTCTCCCACAGTGTTAAGGAAAGACCCTGAAATGGCACACAGGAGCAGGGCTGGTGATTGGCCATCGTATCGGGTCCTGTGCCGTATGATTGGCTGCCCTGACCGGCAGAGGAGTCCCATGGACGACAGGTACTCCGCTCCCAAACAGAGCTCTGAAACACAGCTTTGATCGAGTCTCGTCTCGCACCGGAACACTGTTCTGTGCCAGATGGCTTATGAATCATTCAGACACCCCCAGATAAATTATTCATCCCGGCTAAAGAGCAGCGTTTTAGCTAATTGTCGCACATCCAATGCGGAGCGGGAGAGACAAAGATAGACAGGGAGAGGGAGAGCGGCAGGGCTGGCAGTCTTTATCGCACACAAATAACAACAGACTGATAGGCCTGTAATTATGATCAACACATTCCGCCAGCTCCCGCTACACGGGCGAACAGACAGTCATTTTCTGTACATTGGTTCATACAGACATCCCAGAGTTCACGGGAATGTCAGCAAGCAGAGCCACAGTGTATATACACAGTGAACGGATAAAGAACTTTCACAGGACAGGCTCCCACTGACACTAAACAGCACTCACCTGTCACCCCGCTGGTGCTGGCACAGAGCCAGTGGAGTGGCCTCATGCTACAGTGTGGAGACAGTCTCCCTCCGAACCGCCATCCCAGCCACAGAGCAGGAGCCCCGTGCGGTACCATGTCTGCATTTCTGCGTCGGCTTATCTTATCATCGGTTGTACGTAAGAGTGTGTCAGTGCCCTTGTGCTGACGAGAACGCCACGATGTACCTTTTAACCCTGCCTGTCAAACGCATCATCAGTAACAAAGAGCAGAGCTCTGAGGACCACAGGAGGTAGACGCTTTGACTGAACCGCCTTCAGACAAAGTGTATATTTTTCTGTACTTCTTTCAATCAAAATATCCAATATTCATACCTGCTGTTGCTGCAATTGTATATCAAGCATCAAGTATCTCTGCTGCTTTGCCTTAGAATCTAAAGCCATGCAATTTTTTCAAACTGTTACACGCTTATGTTTTTTATGGTCTTCCATCCTCTCAAGAGCAAATCATACATCAGACATCTTAATAAACCTATTAGTAAGGCTTCTGCACTGGAACTTTGTTTACAAACCAGCACAGCGTAAATATAGTTTGTGTCTCACTGTTTTACGTACTGTCTCCCAGCCTAATTATTTACCTGCAATTGTACTCTACCATGATACCCTCCTCATTACATTGCATGCATTGTAATCTGCATTGCTTTCTCTGTGAGGCTCTCTGTGAAGCTCTCTGTGAAGCTCTCTGTGACAGCTCTCTGTGACAGCTCTCTGTGACAGTTCCTTTACATGGCCTGCTATATATTCGGGCAAATGTGATATATTGATTCAACGATTGATTGAGTTTTATTAACAAACATAGGCAGAGGGTCTAGATTGGGTAGGGAGACTAACCTGAAGGACTGTCTGTGATTGGAGGGAATGGGCTTCACATCAAACAGTTCTCAAAATGGCTACTTCATTAAAGTGTCAACATCAGGGAGGCCTTACTATAATTTATGAATGCCACTGTACCCAAGCACCCAGCATGAAAACACACAAGCACTGTAATTAGAGGCTGAGGGCAACAAACCCTTCACGGTGAGTGGCGGGTGACTTTGAGCTATGGTCAAGAGAACACCCAGAGACAAATTTAGACAAATGAGTCAAATAACAGGTGAATGACTGCATGTTTAATAAAAGGTCCACAGCATTCTCGTTTTGGTCATTCAGTTATACACACTCACTATGCATGGTAGTAACATTTATGAAACCGGTCATGGTCAGACACCTAGAATCATGAGCGCATGTCTGCACACGTGTACAGTCCATGCCACATGTGAGATGACGGAGTAACCATGGTGACAAATTATGACAACACACTTGCCATCCCTACTGTATGTGGCCTTGGACACATCTATGGGTATGACCACAGTGTACCAAATCTGAACAAAACTGAAAGGAGAACAGGACAACAGCCTTTCAGCCATTCTGCACTGAAACCATAAAGTGCTGCTACTTGTGAAACCGTGCTGCCTCTACCTATCGTAAGATGCACTGCAAAGTTTCAAATAATAACGGCAGACTTCTCATAACTGAGTAAATACTTACAGTAGTACTTATAGTATGAATTAAGTGACTCTGCTTAGGTAATTAAACACAAAACATCCTTGTAAACACACATGCTCCACAGGGGAAGATTAAATCTGTAAACAAATAAGTAAAATACCCTGAAAAATGTCCCAATTATTTAAAACGCACATAAGGAATACCACGTTTCTGCTCTATCTGTCCCATCCCAAAAGCCAATAAGAGCACACACACATCACAGCGGATGTATATGGTGCACAGTGTCTTTAGAGACAATGCATTCACTTGGTTTCCAGTGCAGTGTGCTATTTTATCCAGGTTCCTACACATGCACGTCAGGAAAGCTATTAATTGCGCTGTGGGTCCCTGCGGCTTTGCGAGCTGCAGTTCATTAATTCTTTGTGAAATGAGAGGCCTCCAGTCCTAACCCACTGGCCTTGTTTCTCGTACTGTGCCATGACATTTAATTGACAGTTTTCTTTTAAGTCTGACTTACTTCTGTCTCTTCAGAGCAGTCCAGCGTACCTGCTTAAAGAGACTGTGCCCTGCACACACAGAGAACCCTCTCCTACTGTATGGATGGCTATATGTTACACGCTGCTAATGGAAACTTAAAGGACTTTATGCTGCAACAGGATGAATTAAACCAACATCTCTGCAGTGCTTGCTTTCTGTCTATAAAGAGTGTGAACATGCTATTTTTTGCATCCCACTGTTTTGCGGAGCTCAACTCTATTACCTATGAGAGGGCCTAGGAATAATTTTCCAGTTTTTCTTAGCTTAATAGTTTTTTTTTCTGTATTTTTTTATCTTCTTGTGGAGTTAAAGATGCCCACTGTGGAGAACTGTGAATAACCTGGTTGTGAGTGGCACTATACAAAATAGATTGATTAGATAAATTTATAGATCACTAGATCAATTTACGGATTGGTTGGTCGGGTGTGTCAGTCAATTGATTGATTGGAGGCATAATAATTCTTCACCGCTACGTCCCCTTCTGTAAAGCCATGAAGTCTTATGAGAGGCTCATTCAAACCTGGTGGGGATTACAGCAGAATTAGACCAAGATCCAGAGATCCCAGATGGAAATGTGGCACAATTAGATCCAGTGAGGCAGGGTCTCCAGCCAGCCCTCTCGAGAGAGCACACTGGATTGGATTTCACTGGTGCTCCTTGCTTTTCAGTTTTCTGATTTCACAGGTTTGGTGTTTGCAGGTAATTACATGAGTATAATGAGACAGGAAGAAGACAGGAAGTAGGCAAGCATCAGACAGGAAGAACAGGAATGAAACAGGAACAAGAAACACGAGACAGGAAATACAAGTAGAACAGGAATGAAACCATGTATTAACAGCCACAGTCCTACAAGGACTGGAAATAAGACAAAGTACCAGTATCTAAAAACGTGATAGCGCTGATCCAGAGGGTTAAAATCCTGTTAGTTTAACATGTGTTTCCTGCATAAATATAGCATGCTGTCATTACATAATGCTAGAGGAAAATCACTGTAGATTGACACAAAGGAATATGGACTTAACTCTCACAATCAACAAAGCCATACAGTATATTAGACTGTGCCAGGCATCTCTGGTAAATTCATTCCAAAGTTCTGTGTCCATTTGTTTGCATATACAAGTAGGATGTCTGTCCTGAAATACACAGGCAAAAAATAACTGGTGTTTCACTAGTTCCAGGCTTATTGTAAGTCAGTTATATGTCATGTGGCGCTACCATCAGGAGTGACAGCCCATCCTGCCTCCTCCCTGTGCTGTAAGAGTTAACTTTCAAAAGATGAGATGGAGACATTTGAAACTTTAAAACAGTTGCAGTGAAGACACAGCTCAAACTGGATAAGTCCTGTGCTGAACCAGCTCTGTAACACACAGAGTCCAGGCTAGATGAGCTCTGTGGAGAACCAACACACCGAGAGCAAGGTGGTGCAGCATCACCTTAAACACCTGCTCCCTCATCCAACACCATCCCTTCCACAGCCTCACCTGTAGCACAGGACACCTGGCCTCTCCCTGACACGAGCAGCCATTCGAGGCCGAGGCTCGAGGCCGAGACGCAGGCTGCGCTTGGATATGTCTTTTAAACAGTGTGTCTGCGTGATGATTCTGCCTTTATGTAAGTCGATCCGGCAGCGAGAGCGGCGTGGGAGGGAGGGTGAGAGAAGATGTCAACACGCCAACATGCCAAAAGCACAGGATACATTCATCAAGAAAACCCGGGCACGCCTGCCAGCATTTCTGTTTGAAGTTTTTTCATTTCTTTACCTAATTGATGTCACGCCTTTAACATACACTTCAAAGCAATGAAAGCTAAAAAATCCCATCGTATACACAAAACCGTCAGATTCTGCTGGTCTATAGTGCTCGCTCTAACAGAGGGCCCTCAGAAGTTACATTTTACTCAGTATAGCACCCTCAACAATAGAACTGCCAAAGAGCACTTGGAAAAACAAGAGAGAGAAATTACCCCAATTAATTAGGTGAAATTATCATCGGAATTACAGATGTAATGCTGAATGGTGCTTGGTGAGTGGTACAGGAGGAAACACTGCTGGAATGAAAGCATTGGGTTCTCCAAGCTCCTGTGATTGGGGTTCAGTTGCTGGATCTGAGAACTCCAGGGCTGAATTTACATTGAAATCCCTGCGCCAGGACTTAATAGGTTTAAGTCTCCATTACCAATCCACTAATCCACCCATACGCTACACTAGCATGGCCCCACTTACCCACCCACTCAAAAGCATGTACACAATTCTCTACCCACTCCTGAAGCCTATACAGAATCCTCTACCCACTCCCACTGCCCATATAGGCGTCTCGCCCATATGGGAGTCTCTGCCCACTCCCACTGCCCATATAGGAGTCTCTACCCACTCCCACTGCCCATATAGGAGTCTCTACCCACTCAAACTGCCTATATAAAATTCTCTACCTTCTATTACTTATAGCTTATATATATTACTTATGTACACTTATAGCTATTCTATTGCTGTGGTACCCATATATAAGCATCCATCTCTAAACTGCAGAAAACTGAATTATGGGATTTTGGCATATTCACTAGATCATATTTCTGTTGGAGCAGTTTTGAAGAGGCCTGAGACTTTTGGACATGCGGTGCTTTCCATCACTGGGCTGGAATCGCAGGCCCTGGGTAACTTCCGCCCTCAAAAAGAGATCTCGGATCAGCTTATTCACTTTCTTAATGCTAACTACAATATCTTACATTACATTACTACATTATCTCTGTATCTAAATATTTTGAAGCGAGGATCAGTTGCTAAGGGATGAAAATACCTAAGCCACATCACCAGCGTTTGATTCTTTGCTGATGTAAAAAGTGGTTGTTGCCATCTGTGAAAGCAATAAACACGTCGAGAATGTATCAAACGATGAAATCTGGGAAGACAGCAAAGATTTCATAAGGGGAGGGGTATTTTGTCGTGAGAGTGTGTGCACTCTCTTGCTCACCTTGAGAAACACCTGTCTTAAACCTGCCGTTTTCTGAGTCCTGACAGGCCTCTCACACAGTATGTGTCACAACTCTGACCACCCCTCCTGCATTTCATGGCATTAGCACATTTAAATACATGTGTAATAATTACAAACAACATCATTTGATTCCCACTCTCATTGTAAAGCCTCTCTGTAAATCAGGATTTTGTGTGATAACACAGTGAACGGACGCACTTTTATAAATGTGAACATTTTATATGAATCGTTCCAAACAGGATCGTTGTGAGATGGACCGGCTCTATTAGCTGTGTCCACAAACAACAGAGATCCTTGCTTGTGGAGTAACTGTACTTCGATTTTCAATTTGCAAGCTGCAAAGAAAGCGGTTAAGCACTGGCCGTTAGCCTATCAGCGCACTAAGGTATAGCATCTCTAGAATCATACTGAAATGTGAACACAGGAATGCACCACTTTGCTACAATTGCTAAGAGTTAAGAAAACTTTATGATTTAACTGAACTAGAGTTGACCAGGTCCGTAGAGAGTGATGCTAGGTACAGTATGCCATCCACTAAATTGCAGGTTAGCAGAGCACATAGGACCCATACCCATACAACCATGAAAGTTAGGCCCTTTTTAGTGTTTGCTGCAGAAATAACTCCTGAGGTCCGATTGCAGTCATTCACACCTGCGCCATCTAACCTCATTTAAACATACAGATTTTGCATTTTATCTGATGTGGCCACACAACAAATACCCAAACCTGGACCCTTCTCCTTCTCTCCCTTATCTTCTGCTTGTCATTCTTTTTATTCATCTCCTTATTAATTTTTCAGCTGCATTACATCATCATTAATGCTCCTGACCCCCAGCTCGTGTTTTTCACCTTTGGCCTCTCTCAAAATTCAGCCAATGGCCACATCTGCTCATTGTAACTCACCTTCTGCCTTTGACAGATGGCCATCTTGGTTGTGTGTGATTTAACATCACCTTCTACATCACCTCACAAAAGGCTGCAAGGTGAAAAGATAGGCCTTCACATCGTCTATCTATATTTGCTATTCACAGCCACTACACATCATTTCTGGGTTAAAAATGATCACCAGCCAGCCAGCCTGCTAACTGTCAGGTCACCTAGATTGCTAGCTACCTACATAATTCCATTTTCAGCCAGTGGGCTCACTAGATCATTCTTTTGGCTGCTGACTAAATACCAAGCAACATCATTAGCTACCTAAATAGCCACCTACGTTTTCCTAGCTAGCACATTAGCTAACTCGCTGACTAGCTCTATTGGTAAATGAAAAAATACAAGCCACAAAGAAGAATCTGGGAAATATTGGATTAGTTTACTTGGCTTCATTTTGATATCAATTACTTTAAAATCAGATTTTATCAATATCAGACTAATATCAGATTTTGCAAGTGTTTCTACTAATTTACAGAGAATAGCTAGTTAGCAAATAAAAGAAACTTCACGTTTTTGTTTTCTTTGAATGTTTTTTGTGAACCTTCTTTGCTTGCCAGGGATGCACATTTTCTTTTTATGTTTGTGCATATTTGAATATTTTTTAGCTGACACAGTTGCACATAGACAGGCAAAACATTTTCATTGTGAATAATTAATATTCACCTTCTAGCCAAATAAAAAAGTCAATGACAAGACAAATTTTAATCAATAGGTATAGCCAATTGTAAAATGCTATTTATGTACAAGTAGAGCTGTATGAAAAATGCTGTTTATGTACAAGAAGAGCTGTATTACATAAAACAAAGCCTGTACATTCAGAAAACATTCTCCTACACAATACATCTGGTCTAGTGATTTAGAACACACAGAAACAGACTATAGTTCACAGGCATTTCACTTTTTGTATCTCCCACGATATTGGAAACAAAGAAAAGCCAAACCCATAACTGCAGCCTTTACAGTAGCGACTGCACAGGTTAACTCAAATTCAGCCTCTCAGTAGTCTGAGATTTATAGAGAGCCAGCTTCATAAACCACGATCTGTCAAGATGCTTTCCTTCAGCCCTTATATATGGGCAGTGGCGTCGTTAGGTCCGATCATTCAGGGCTATAGCCCCAAATATTTTAAGCCTAGCCCCGAATATTTTCACCCTGAAAAAGGAGGTGTATATAGAAAAACAACAGACTGTGTAACAGAGTTAAACTTGATCTGCAGCGTCCGAAGGTGTGATAATATTTATTTATTATAACGGTAGATATAACCACCCCAACCTACCGATGCCGATCTCCCTTCAAAAATAAGACAAGCCACTGGCAAACTTGACTTAGCCCCGGATCTTTTCAATAGCTAGAAACATCCCTGTGTATGAGTGTTAGGGGACTTAAAGCAGCAGTTCCCAAACCTGTGCATTAATCCCTAGCCAGGTCCATCAGCTTACAGCATGCCCCTTCCAGCATGCTAACACAGATGCGACTACCACACTGACAGGAAGCCATTCAGTAGCTCAGCTTGGAGGCTGGATCTGAAGGACCGGAGGATACAGAGATTAGTAGAATGAGCGGTTTTCCACAAGGACAGGTATCTCATCCCCCAGCACATTAATCCTGTTTCTAAACCAGACGCTCATCACTTAACACGCTGTCTCCACACACACCCTGCTCTGCTTGCGCTGAATTAGACCCAAGCCAATATTATACCAACATATTATACCAACAGGAGACACTGAGGGCTAATAGGTACTGATGACTCATTCACAAATAACCACTTAATTTTATAAAGGCTAATGTGTGAGAGTGTGTGCCTGTGTGTGTGTGTATGTGTGTGTGTGTGTGTGTGTGTGAGAGAGTGTGAGAAAGACAGAGAGACAGAGAGAGAGGAAAATGAGAGAGAGGGGAAGAGTGAGAGAGTGAAGCAGTGATTTATATAAAACTGACCTAGTTTGCTTATCAGTGCCATTTCTGTCCACCGGCCAAACCTTAATATTCAGAAATCTTGGTGATATCTCTCACTGAAGGACAGCCGCAAAACAACGACCATCATGAAAACACACAAAAACCTGCTGGTGTGCTGCCCATTCAACAGGTTGACAGAACAGAGAACGTGTTATGTGAAAAAACAGCTTTTTGACAACATCAACCCCACAAGAAGGAGACCAGCATTCCAGCGTCATCGCAAAGCACTCTCCCAGCCGCCAAATGCTATCCTTCCAAAGTTCCAATGTACTCGTTTCTAAAACTGCAGCGGAAACCATGGAAACGGAAGCCTGGTATCAGAGAAACGGTGTCACCGTGCGCACTCACCCACTGAGCACCACAATGAAGTCCATCACGTTCCAGCCATTGCGCAGGTATGAGCCCTTGTGGAACACAAAGCCCAGTGCCACCAGCTTGATCCCCGCCTCGAAGCAGAAGATTCCGATGAAATAGGGCTCTGTTTTCTCCTGAGAAATAAAAAAACACACAGGCGCATCGGGGCACACAGTTTAAGGCTGTATATGGTTCCATCCAGACTCTCATTTCCACATGCATCCTGTACCCTGTGCCATTTCAGGAGGACTCAAAGCATGCTGCGTGCAGACGATCTGCACAGACTGAGTCTCCTGAATTAAATAAAGCGAAATCTCCACCAGCTGAGCTGTCTCTGTGTGGCGGACGGTCCTCACCAGCCTCTTGGACATGGGGGTCTTGTCCTCTCCCGGCAGGTGCTGCTCCAGGGCCAGGACCACACAGTTGGCGATGATGGTGGCCAGGATCATGTACTCAAAAGGAGTGGCGCAAGGAAGGTCAAGGAGCTTTCAGAGGCGTGACGAGAGAACGTGACGAATCTCACAATGAGAGACAGATCTGAGAGACGTGAGTGAACCTGTATGTGCCAATGCATAGACATTTTTAGAGAGTCAGGCTTGGATCACACATCACCTGCAGTGGGACTGCTGTTTGGTTCCGGATGTAGCGGATGGGGGCTGGTACTATCAGCATTGTGGTGTTCTCCTCCATGGCCCTCTGTGGAAATTTAGGGAACTCCATAACATTATGGAGGTAAGCTTGCTCTGGCCCTGCCAGCCATTTCTATTCAGCAGAAATGGAGCACATCCACAATGAAGCATTACAGCTTTCAACACATCTTATTACACACATTCTCTCACACACACAGTCTCTCATACACACACAGATAAACATACACCTTTTCTTTCTCTCTCTCTCACATACACACACACAAACACAGATACAGATACATGCACACACTCTTTCCCTCACAAACATGCAGTTTCACACAACTCTCATACACGAACATTGATACACACACACTCATAAACACACACACACCTATTCTCTCTCTAACACACACACACGCACAGATAGCCACACATAAATATAGACACACACACTCTCATTCTCTCACAAGCATGCAGTCTCTTTCACACAAACTCTCACACAAATACAGTCACTCTAAGAAACATACACACATTCACTATCTGTCACACTCACATTTACACATGTCCTCTCTCTATCACACACACACACACACACACACACACACACACACAGGGTTTCAGAGAATTCTGCATTGGGGGAAGACAGAGAGGAGAGTGGGACGGGGGTGATATAAGCTGCGTACTTCATGCACCACTAAAACAGAGTAGCTCTCAGCACCAGTGCTGTCCCACACTGCTACCCAAACACGCCCGCGTGTGTGCCACACCGAGGCCACCGCCTCCGATTAAAACTCTGCCCATCTATAAACGGCCGAATGAATCTGAGCTTTTACCCCCCGCCTCTCTCCCCTTCGGCAGGCAGGGCTCTGCCGTTGCTCTGCTGCACCAGAGAGGCCTGCAGCCACGCCATTGGCCAGGAACAGCCATACCGTGCTCGCCGAGCCCAGGGGGGGGACTGCTGGGGGGGGCGGTGAGTGGGTGGTGAGAGAGCCGTTAATGAAAACGAGGGCCCTTTTGCACAGAGCTTCCTTTGTGTGAGCTGTTCACAGGGGGCCCTGAAGGTTGTGGGTTAGAATCCTGCCCTCGGGGTAAGCTCACAATCCGCCATGCGCTGGCTCCTTGCGTGGGCGAACGCTTTCTTTCAGATGCATGGAAAAAAAACACGCAGAATAAAACACACAGTTCTGTGTGTGTATGAGAAAGACAGAGTGCGTGTGTGTGTGTGTGTGTGTGTGTGTGTGTGTGTGTGTGTGTGTGTGTGTGTGTGTGTGAAGGAGTGTAAGTGTCTGTATGTGGATGTGTGTGTGTGTGTGTAACTATATGTGTGTGTGTGCATGTGTGCGTGTGCGTGTGTGTGTTTATGTGTGTGCATGTGTGCGTGTGCATGTGTGTGTTTATGTGTGTTTATGTGTGTGCATGTGTGTGTGTGTGTGTGTGTGTGTGTGTGTGTGTGTGCGCGCAGCAGCTGGAGCCTGGGGGGGGGCAGAGAGACAGGCCCACGCACAGGCAGAGATGTGCACAAACAAACAAACAAACAAATAAATGTGAGTTTCGCTCCATCCTCACCACACCACCCAGCACACGCAAGACAGCAATAAAGCTGAACGCATAAGGAAAGGATGTCATAGGGTCACTGAATCTGAGGCAGACACATCTGACTGCAAACCCCACATCCTCAGAGAAATGCAGTCTGCTTCCAACTCCGCTGGGAGTGACTCACACCGCACACTACATGGCTGGCTATACACATGTATTTTCAACACAGTATTAACACACAGACAGTTATTCTCAAGCTGAAGTGTGTATTTTATACAAGTTTCAGTGAGGTCCAGGTTACATGGGCCCAAGTGAACAGAAATGATTATTTAACATTTATAACAGATTTTTTTCTGGAAGAAAGCAAACAGGTAAAAATTGACTAGAGGATGATGTTGCAATGTCAAACGGAATTTTTGTCAATGAAATACCAGCACACACACACACACACACATACACACACACGTGTAAACACATGCACAGCCGAATGTACACCACAAATACTCACTGGTGCACACACACAGAGACAGACATGAACTGTACACATAAACATATACCCACATACCCATACGTACACACACAAACCCAGAGGCACACGCACACATACCCATACATGAACACACACACTCACACAAGCACATACACACACACACACACACACACACACACACCACATAGTCAGACACAGCCCCAGCAGCTGAGACAGGGAGGGACATTACAAACACTCCATCGTCTGAGAGAGTGGTATCCATGGCAACGAGCTCTCTGTGCTCCACTAAGAGTCAGGAAGAGTGCCCTAACTGTAATAGGTCACACAGAGCATCAGTGCCCTCAACAGGAGCCCGCACAAAAAACAATACCATCACTGCCCCCTGTAGGAGGTCACAGAGAACTACAGCATCACTGGCCATCAGCAAATAATCCCAACATAGTCATTTCATTTTGAATGAACACAAAACAGTTTCATAACACTGACACATGGCATTTATAAAACCTTATGGGAACCTTCCACTGATCTGGGGACCACTCTGTTTGCATGTAAACATATGCACTGGAGCATCAGAGAATGCGTAATGCTTGCTTTATCACTCCGTTCTTGTGTTCAGTGAAAATGGTGTCATTCATTCCACAAAGGGCAGCAGCAGCTGGCCTCTGGGATTCCTGACTCACGCTGACCGGCCCACCTCCTCTGCCACCGGCCCACCTCCTCTGCCACCGGCCCACCTCCTCTGCCAGGCTCAAACGGGTCAAAAATAGCCGGAGCGGCGGGGCAGTTAACACAAACAGCCTTTCGGTGAGGGCATCCCGCTTTCGGTGAGGGCATCCCGCTTTCGGTGAGGGCATCCCGCTTTCAGGCTCCATGCTCATCCCACCGTCCTGGAGCACAATCTCAGCGAAACGCAAGCGGTTCAGACCACTGCGAGTACTGTACCGATTACCGACAGAGGAAAAAAGGGCAGCAGTGTAGCACAGTGGTAAGGATTGGGGCTTATAACCAAAAGGTTGTTGGTTTGATTTCCCCGGTGGGGCACTGCTGCTCTTGGGCAAGGTATCTAACCCAGAATTACCTCAGTTAATATCCAGCCGTATAAATGGATAGCATTTGAAACCTATGTAAGTTGCTCTGGGTAAGAGTGTTTGCTAAATGACAGTAATGTAATGAAATGCAAAAACAGAGTGAGTGTGAGAAGAAGAGAAACAGAGAGAGAGAGGAATGTATACGTTCTTTACATCGAACACTTCCTGCCCACGGCCGTAGGTGTTACTACAGCATGCATACGTGGGCAGCCCCACACAGCTTAAACACACCTCCCTCAGAGCGCCCTGATTTAGCGCTCATCTCTGCGCAGACAGGCTGCGCACACCGCACACGCCGCAGAGCGAGGAGAACCTCGCGTGCTGTCTGCGCTAATCCTGCGCCTCACCACCTCCTCCGAGCACCGACCCTCGCTGGCACGGCTCTGTCATCACGTTAGCCCAGAAATAAACCCACTGATCGCCTATGCTAACTTAGCGCTTCCAGCAAAAATAACTCACGGCAGCGTTCATTTTGTTCCATAAACAAATACTGCCTTCTGGATGCACAGAGGAGCCCGAATGTACGTGTGTGTGTGTGTGTGTGTGCAGGAATGCCTGTGTGCATGCGTGTGTGTGTGTGTGTGTGTGTGTGTGTGTGTGTGTGTGTGTGTGTGCGTGCAGGAATGCCTGTGTGCATGCGTGTGTGTGTGTGTGTGTGTGTGTGTGTGTGTGTGTGTGTGTGTGTGTGTGTGTGTGCGTGCAGGAATGCCTGTGTGCATGCGTGTGTGTGTGTGTGTGTGTGGGGGGGGGGGGTGCATGAACGCCATTATTATGTACTATCACAGTGAACACACAAGCACAGGCTCAACTTCATGCATCAGCAGCAGAAAAGACAGAGAGTGAGGCGTACTGAGGAAGAACTGCAGGGAGATCCAGAGCTTAATGAATTACTGCAGGAATGTTTTATGTCTGTGATTAAAAGCACTGAAAAGGAAAGGCTTGTCAGAGTCCAGGCGGTCAGAGAGCAGTTTGGCTCCTGGGGGTGGGGGGACACTGCAGCTCAGAGTTACTGGGTTCATTCAGTAGTTCAAGGCTGTTCAGTGGCCTAATAAACATGTTCAGGAACGTCTGTTGAAGTAAGAAATGTGTTGAGGAGTGTCTGGTGATGTAGGAGATGTGTTGAGGAGTGTCTGGTGATGTAGGAGATGTGTTGAGGAGTGTTGGGTGATGTAGGGGATGTGTTAAAGGTTGCTCCGTGGTCTGGGACGTACTTATGGATTGGGGGCGTGGCTATGGAGTGGCATATGGCAGAGATACACACACAGACACACACACACACTCATGGCTAGACCTGGGACATCTCACACACGTACACGTACACGTACACGTACACACACACACACACACACACACACACACACACACACAGCCAGACCCAGGACACCTCATACAGGCCAGGGGACACAGCCCTTACACACAAACACATGCACGCATGCATGCACACACACACACGCACGCACACACGCGCACATACACACACACACACACACACACACACAGCCAGACCCGGGACACCTCACACAGGCCAGGGGACACAGAGGGGGGGGGGGGGGGGGGGGGGGGGGGGGGCAGCAGCTGGGCCTCAGCCAGGTCTGGGCTGGTGTGCTGCCAAGCAGACCCAGAGCTCTTAAAATATTTCTCTTCCACACTCTCTCTGCCCCCTCTCTTTCTCGTTTTCTTTTTCTCCCCCCTCTTCCACTCTCACTTTCTCTCTGTCTCCAACTATTGCTCTCTCTCCCGCTCTCTCTCTGTCTCTCTTGAGAGAATGCAGTCATACACTTCATGTCTAACCCACTTTCCACTAATATGCAGGGAGACACACGTCCTGAGACACAATGACATAAAGCAAGAAATATGAATCAAAAATAAAATACCACGGACACCGCAACAAGATTATTACTATTGTCATTTTTAGAGAACAGTAAATGCATGAAAATATTACCATGCAAAAACAGAGTATGGAATGCAGGTCTGCTCATCTGAAAATAATTTGTCCCTCTGACACGTGAAGCCGATCCAACACCTTTATTTCTCTCCCTCTGTACTTTGCTCCATTTTTCATTTTTTATGCATGGTATTTTTGTCAATGCAAGCACTGGGTAAAAGCACTAAGCAGCCTGACCTGCTTACTGATCCATGGACTGTTTCCAAACGGGCACTGACATCCCGCAACACAGCATCTCACCGCTGAAAAACTGAAGGTTTGCATCACTCAGAGTAGCTTCATTGCCTCATAATTTGGTCACACAAGCGGGGAGAAAGGCATTGGTGAAAGCAGGCAGATAAAAAAATCCAATTAGAATTGCCTTCGGCTGTTTGAGCTGATCTCATTTCTTTTTAAGAGCGAACTTTGGGGAAATCAATTTGTGACTGACTGTGGGGCTGGCAAATGAGTCCAGTACTCAGAGCAGGGTGGGGCAGACAGCCTGCTGAAATACCATGGAAACAGGAGCCCTTTTGAGCTGAGATTTGGGCTCTCTGTCCCACTCGGAGTCAGAGTGCTCCTGTCCTGAAGCAGGACAGTGCCCAACTGCACGGCTCCACAAGCAGGTGCTCTGAGCGCAGAAGACCAGGGCTCTCAACCGTGAGACTGCTTCTCCGTGCTCCAACCAATTCCCCAGGCTTAAGCGGTCTAATTAGTTCATTAGACACTCACATTCACATCAGTGTCTGCCTAAGAATACACTGCAGAAAACCAGCCGCTGAGTGAAAATGATGCAGATACTGCTCGCAACTGGTCGCCGCTTACAGAAATGCTAACAACATGGTAATGCAGTGCTTGTGTTCAACCTCCCTGTAGCAGAGTTGTCCAGCTCTAGATCACCTCTATGGTCCCCACAACGTCTGGTCTGTCTACTGCCATGCAAGGGCTCCCAGAGTACAGGGAGGTGTCAATACTTTCCCAGCCTAGACCTGTAAATGCAAATGCACCTCCCCAACAGCACAGACCCTAAATGCAAAACCCACAGTGCAGACTGCATGGCAGCAGAGACCCCCGAACCTCATTAGCGCCTCTCCCTCCACTCAGTGATCTGTAGCAGATGCCCTCCTCCATCAGCTCCCCCTCTCTCATTCCTGTCTTTTGTTTGCAGGGATTTGTATTGTAGCGCTGGGAAAACATGAGGCACTTCACTGTGACACCACCACGCTCACCTACCTGCTCAGGCTAAAGCAGCTACCTTACATTAGTTAAAATAATCTGTGACAGCAGCACAATCTATGATATATGTACCCTGCTGGATCACCATCCTCAAGGTGACAACAGTTTATCTGGATGTTTTGCAAAAATTGCCACTGGTGGTCAGTAGAACCAGACATGGATTCTGGTGTCACTCCCAGAGAGTGAAAATGCAGTGAAGACAACCATGTGGTCACAGCCAGAGAACAGTGACCAAGACAAAACCGAGGCTGGAGCAGAGACTCCATTAAAACGTTGTGTCCACTCTTTACTTTTCAGACTGCTGTGTTAAAACGACACCTGGAGCGGTTAATTAATCTCAATTTTAAATGGGCTCGTTTCTAAGTGGGTTATGCGGTGAACTTCCTCCAAAGTTTCATAATAAAGTTTCTTTGCTTCGAAACCCTACATGTTTAAATGAGAAGGCGCGCCAGAAGGCGCAGTTGCGATCGCAAGCGTCAGCCGATGTGCAGCAGCAAGCTGTCTAAGCTGTCAGCAAGTTCGCTCTAAAAGATGGACCACATTCACAAGTTCACAGACACTAGCTGAGATACACACGAACCTGTGTGCCAAGGTGGTCAAGAGGCGCAGCCTTAGGCTGTATCGCCTGTTCATTTATCACGATTTGCTGTAATTATTGTGTAAAATATACTGCCCCTGGCCGCTTACAAGCCGAGGGCACACGCTCAGTGCTATGTGTAATGGAGCGACAGCGTTTAAACGCGGTAAACTCTTCTCCAGAGAAACGCTGTCGGTCGCTGTCCGTGGTCCTGAAATGCTCCCTGCCTGACTTCTTGCAGGTCAGTTACGACGCACGACTTGATGTTTAAAATTTACATTGCAAAAATAAAAATCCCAGACTATCATATTTTGACTGTGGTGGTTGGTATTCATGTGTTGTTATGGAGTACCATTGTTACTAGTCTACCTTTTCATTTTAAACTCTAAACATGATTGACTTCTCGCAACTGGACAGCTATTCACAGCGTTGATTGACAATGTGGACACAATTCGAACCTTTGATTGACGTAAAAATACACAAATTCAACGCACTAGGTATCACAGTTACATAACTATCCCAGACAGCGCATTGAAACCACAGAACCAACAACAGGTTTCCCACCTGTACACTCCCCATTCCCAAATGTTCCCGGAGTTGACGGAACGTAACAGCTGTTTGCATAAGGAATTGGAGAACTACAGCAACGGCGACATAAATATAATAATATGTGTAAGTGAGTATGTTAGAGAGGGAAACCGCGTGGGGTAATAGAACATATCTCTTTTTTTACCGTAAACAAAAGGATATGGCCATTCTATGATCTTCTTTGCGTACTTCCTAATAATGTTGTCTTCTGCGAAAATGAAAAGCGACCTGTTGACGGTGAGACAGTTCTGCCTTACGGGGATGGGGTTGTACAGGGCCATGGTGCGAGCCCTCTGCGCTTTGGTCTGTTTCAGTGACGCCGAGCCTCCTCCGGCGGACCCGGCAGGTCCCTCACTGTCCCCGATTCGCTCCGAACCTCCGTCCCCGGGTCCCAGCGTGCTGGGAACGTCGTCTCCAAACCGGGCCATTCTGTGAGAGGCAAGAAACGCGAAAAACAAAAACAAATAAAACGGTTATCCCTGTGAAATCAGGGCGGGTGGGAAAGAAATTAGTTTGAAGAGAATGAAGTCCTCTCAGTTTGTAATCATTGTTTCATTTTATCTTCAGATTAGTCTATGTTTACGCATATATATCCAGAGGAAGTACACCAAAGAAACGTCAATCCCTTGAGAAGCGCAGAGCATAACATTGAATTAAATTCCCAGGCGCGTTTTCTGCATTAGCTCCGATCTGAGGATGAATTCTTAGGAAAGGCAGCTAGACAATCCCTCTATCGCTCCATCTGTTCGAGCATCGAAAGCGGCGCATTTTGAGACCGGAGCAACTCCTCCCTTGCACAAACGTCCGCGCTCCACATCACTGGCGGCAAACCTTGAGAGCAAAAAGTGATTCGTTACAGTTTGGAACTCCCTTAAAATAATGAAACGAATCTTGCTCTGGTGAAGTTGCCAAATCCAAAATCCAAAGTAAATCTCTTCTTTATTAAAAAAATAAATAAATAAAATCACACACTTGCAACGTCAATGACCATGTAAATTCAGCGGGGTTCACTCTCATTAAGGTTAAAAACCAGACATAATCGCGTCAGTCAGATTGCTTTGCCTTGGTTGTCGTTTCGTCGAGCAAATCTCTCTTCTGATCACATCACCGGATCTGTTTATTACGGCAAGTGTTATCTTGGTCTTCTCCTGCACAACCTTTACGCAATCCTTTCCACTACTGGCTAAAATACATACAAATACTCCGTTATTACGACCTGCAAACTTTTCCTGAACACTTATCCCCCAACGCTAAAAGGAAGCGATCGATGTGAACCATCGACTTCCCTTTCCGCGCACCCGACATGAAGAATAACAGCACAGAAGATCCGAGATGAAAGATAAGCCCATTTTCGTTTCTTTAGTTTGTTTAAACGGCGCACGCTTTCCCATCAATGCGAGTGGAAACGGGTACAGTACCCACACGGCGTAAAAACCCAGAAACACTCGCGCACTGGCGCCCCTCCTCCCCTCTCCTCTCTCCCACGTATCTGGTCTGGGAATTAATTTGAGGTGTTTCACTAAAGTGGATCTTAAGAAAAAAAAGATTGTTCAGTAACCATGGCGATACCACTTTTTAAAAGGTCACAGCTTTTCTGCTATGGAACAGTCTGGCACAAACACGCCTTTTCAGGTAGACCGGTTTTACGGCCATATTTCACACATACTCGGGAACAGTGGCATTCATAACTATAACAAGCGAACATCGGCTGTTGTACTCTTGGCATATGCTTAAAACGTTTTTCCCCGGTGACGGATTAGTTTGAAAGTAACACTTAATCGCTATTTTTGATTTCCTCTTCTCCTTCTGATTCGGAGAGCCACGGAATTTAAAGAGCGCAAAAAAAGAGCGAGAAAGAGGGAGAGGGCAGAAAACATTAGGCACGTTTGTCTCCGACAGCAGCAGGAAAAGAAGCGGGCATGCCAGGCATTACTTTAGGGACAGTGAATGTCTGGGATGTGCAGCGCTGAGGGGGTGACACACCGCGACCCCTCTCTGTGCGGCGCTACCACAGGAGCTCGCAGCTGGCGCGGCTCCAGCGCGCTGTCCCGCTGAGTGGGAGTGAAGCCGCAGCGGCCGCGATCGGGGAGCCCAAATACTCACACTATTCGCGGCAGCGATCGAACGGTGCACCCGCAAACTCAGTGCCATCTAAAGGCAGGAAAAATCATTCGAATAACTGGCACACCGTCTCCCAAAGGGGCACCGACAAACCCGGCGGTATTTTGATCCTTACGTCTTGTGCCTTTTGCTCCATCCACAACTACATCCTAATCGTATCTGCTGTTATTGAAATTTAAGAATTTAAAGACAATATGTCAGTATTTGTATTAAACAAAAATTAACCTGCAACGAGAAGGAAAAACGAAAAGAATGCACAAAGCATGCCGTCAGTATAGCAAGGCGTGTTTATGACATACTGACTGAAACACTTTAAATGGAAGAAAAACTAGTATGTTACTCTTATGATCTGGGGGACTGTGGTTGTAGTATCAAATTCTAAACTGTTGCACTCTGAAGGAGAAAACGTTCGTAGTAAAACTGAAATGATAACGAAGCCCCAGTGAAGATCGAATGATGGATCGTCTCAAATTCAGGTCACTCTGCTAATATTAGCACAACATGTCAGACTCAAAAATAGGACATGAAATAGATCTTAAGACTACTCTCTTTGGGGCAAAACAGGAGACAAATCGCAGCTGCTCCGCTTTTGGCCGGGCGCTGGCTCTGTCGGAGCTCGCTCGCAGCCTCGCTTACAGAGGGCCGCCGGTGGAAGAATGAGGGCATTGCACATCCCGCGCTAACATACAAGCGCCCCCCCACCCCGCTCCCCGGGGACGAGTGTGCTACAGCAGGAGCGTGCGGGGGAGGCGCAGCCGCCCCGATTCGGGGTTCGCACTCTGGGGAAAGATGTTTGAGGTTTCAGTAACCATTCTCTCCATGTTTTTTTCCCTTTTCTTCCTGTGATGAATGATGGTTACAGTCAGATTTTTCTCTCTTAAAGAACAGATGGTGGGCCTCTTGAGTTTGGTTACAATGACCTGCTTGCATTCCAGTATGTGTGAAGTCCCTGAGCGCTCGACTCCAAGCCTGCGCACTTATGACTAACACTAACTGCAGAATCTATTTTCTCCATCAAGAAATATTGCAGAGCCTCGCACTGATCCACCCAAAACTATTTCTCAGTGTTTCCTTTAGGCAGAATAATTACACTAGTGTTTTGCACACGATGGGTTAAGAGTGACTATTGGTAATGAATACAGAATAGATGTACAGGTGAAGTCATCCAGCCATCTTCTCTTCCTCTTAATTCTACAGTAAAAATGCCATGAAAATACCAGAAAAGATGATGCACATCATTTCTCACTTCAGGTGTCCGGATTCTGAGAAGTCCACTGGGGTAGAGGAAGTCATAATAGTATAAAGATCACAGAGTGACTTACTATAGAGCAACAACGCAACATTCAGACCTGTAGGATCTACAGCAGATGACTAAAATCTCCATCCATTTGTTTGCTTACTAATACATCAGTTTTTCCAGAATTTCACACCACTGTACAGGTATGTTTCTTCACTGCAGAAATGTCACATAACCATGATTAAACTGACTGAGTTTCTCTCAGAACACCTCTGACCCGTCCTTTTATCAACATAACGGCCACTGGGAATAAACTACTCTGACAGAACAGAACTGAAACCATGTCACACACCGTGGTCGTAGTTCTAGCCGAACAGCACAAAGATAATATCATACATAATACATTCTCTGCAAAGAGAAATCAAGGAAAACATTCTTAAACTGAGACTGCGTGAGATTATGCTCCCTAATTTCTAAGAAACCATAACAACCATTTTTTTGCAATTAACAAGGTTTATTTACAAATTGCCTCATGCATTAAAAACATTTACTACCGTCTTCAGTTAGCAGGTCATTGCCTTTCCGATACAGTACACACATGATATTTAGCTTGGTTGTGTCCTTCTGTGGTGACATCCAGTCATCCTCCTGGCTAACACAGTGTGTTTTTGTAATGAAAGGGTTTGATTAACTCCACTTTGCACAGAGGTGAGGTGCATGTAGCAGACACTCTCCCAGACAGAGCTGTGCCATCTGGTACTGCTCACCCTGATGAGTCCGCCACAGTGAGCCACAGGGCAGGGACTCAGCCCAAAGGCCTCCTCACATTCCTCTCACCAGCACCTGGCGATGGAGCCGCCATTGACCAGGGGCTCCATCCCAGCAATTCAGCCGTGGGTCAACAGTCTGACTTAACCCTGTCCTTCCCAGCTTTTTAAACCCACATTTTATGTAAACCCGCTTACATAAGCTCACGGAGAACGCAACTCCAGAAGTGTTGAGCAAAAAAATGTTTCTCCTTTTTTAACATGTCTTTTCCTTTTTTTGTACGCTTAATGCTAGTTTCCATAGCAACAATGCACACTAGAATTTCTGCTCCTTTGGATTTGCCATCACAAAGCGCGGGTGCACAATAGGCAGAGCACCCTGTTTGTGGAGAAAGCGGCTCGCCTGAGCACAAAGTGTCAAGGTCTCCGCCCCTCCCGACAGACAGAGACAAAGAGCCCAACCGATGACTTCTCCTCTCTCCCTCCCGAGGAAGAAACACCGGCCAGTACAGTCACAAGGTTAAGGGATGCTGTGTGTGTGTGTGTGCGTGCAGTACAGAAATGATGTTAATTAAAGACACATGCTAAAACGCAACAAGTGACACTCGACACTTGATATGTATGGCCTACTTATAATAACATACTGTTTTGAACATATTATGGTGAAATTCAGAAGCATGCATTTATGCACATCAAAGGTTTTTAAAAAATATTTCTGAGGACCCCAGTATACTCAAATTACTCACCTCTTTTACACAACAATATCAGAATTATGATTAAAATCCAGCCTAGATCTGCGGCACCATGGCACCATGTGCAACCCTTCAGACTGTAAAATGTGTCTCAAATCCTTAGCATTCTGGACACAAGTGATTTTCTTTTGGGTTCCTTTGAAAGAACCAAGGGCCTCCTCTCTTAGACTGACAAGTCCGTTAAACTGATTGAGGAGAAACAATGACTGTGTAAGAATTACTCTCCCAATTTTTCAAAATCATTCTTTATTCTGGAAATGGTTTCAAACAACAGCCTGCACCGGTGTGCCACACAGCACTGACACGTGCAGCTGTCAGTAACATCAGGCGTGTCTTAGTGGGGTAAATGGTGAGTACCGACTCTCCTTCCTCTCTGACTTACTCTGACTGCGCACTGACTCCCCATTCATGTGTAAGACACCGTGTGCCGTCTGCCCTCTTCATGTTCAGCCTGTAATTAATTTGCCTTCGCCTCGCGGATCGCCACGACCACATTACTGTAGCTAATAAACGGCTTGATCAGGGGCCGGTCTGGAGTGGAGCCGCTTGTGCAAACGCGGCTGTGCGTTGCGGGGCCATCGCCACATCCTGACAGAACGGGGGAAGAACGTCACAAACAGAATCTGCCGCTGGCACCAGCCACCACGAGACGCCCACCGCCAGCCAGCCGGAACCTTCCATCTCGTGTGCCAGGTCCCCCTGTGCCAGCCCGGCCAGGATCCAACACCCAGAGCATTCACTTTATTTCAGCCTCACTCTCCTCCTCAAACCGCTTCCATTAAGTATGCGGATTCAGGAAAACAGCGGGCAGGCTGTTCTACCCGGAGGCTAAAACTCCTGCTTTCCCCGCGCCTTTCTCTAATCCGCTGCTAGTTTTTATTCCTTTAAAATGCACCAGGGCTCTTGCACAAGAAGAGACCGATCATGTCTCCCTGGGCTGTGTAGCATTGGTTGCCGCTAGCAGCGCGGATACGAACATGCAGGTCTTGCTCTCTGTGGAAGCGCCCGCCATGTGGCTGTGCTTCTCCCTCTCCCTCTCTGGAACTTCTCCCACTGTGGAGTGGCCTGCAGGCAGAACCAACATGATCCCAAACTCTGCCAAGAACATTTCACCCCCCCCCCCCCCCACCCCCCACCCTCTGTCCCCCTCATACTCCATTCACCAGCGCACACAAACCCTCGCTGATTTAGAATTCAGCAATTGATATATATCTGGCTGTTGTCAGGGCTTGTTCCGAGTGCTAGCATGACAGTATTATCAGACTTATATATTATACATGCGCATATATATATATATATGTATGTATACTTTACACAGTCTAAATAACATAATTTAAATTCCATGCGGATGAAGGGCAGAAGGAAATGGTCACCTGTAAGTATGATCCTCCAGGCGTAATCGTGTTTTTGAGCAGTCAGCTTGTGCATTAACCGATCAGGATCATGAGTGTTAAAGCTGTAGGTGTGCGCTGACTTTGCCTCAGTGCACAGTCACCTGTAAGCACGCTGCCTCTAACATCACTTCAACGCTATATTTCTGTGCTGAAAACCCTCCATTATGATATGAAGTGGCCATTGTTCTATTCTGCCGGCGTTTGGCTGCGTGTGGTTCTGACCACCGAGCCCAGCGCTCGAGCGGCAGGGTCTGCGTTCAGGGTCAAAGCCTGGAGCGCAACGGCTATCCAACCAGCAGCGTTCCTGCCTCTCTCCAAGCCACTAACGCTCTCAGGAGTGGAGAGGGAAGCTAAATTGGTTCGATCAGGACGACGATTAGTGGAATCAAGTGCGGGGTTGGAATGACAGCCTGCAGACGCTGCGGCTCTCTGGGACCGGGGTTCAGCGGCCCTGCAGTGCAGAGCCGGGCAGACCCCTCCTGCCGGGTGTGGGAATCTGCAGCAGCAAAAGGAAGCGCAGTGCACCACAGCCGCAGGTAGATGGCGACGTGGGGGCTGTAAGGATTGGGGTACAGGCAGTGGGGAGAGAGGCGGTTAGGGCCGGGTTTCTCCCCCCAGGTCCTATGGGGCACACTGTGTTCCAGATGTGCTCTCTATTAATTAGGTTTTAATTAGACCAAGACGTTAATTGAATACTGATCTGGATTTGAAATAACTTCTCTAGCCTCGGATGTTTATACTTAGTAATAGATATGGGCCGTTGAAAGTGTGATTGTTCTAAAAGACAAACAAAAAATAATGCTGCTTCTGCAAGTTATTTCCTTTCCTTCAATAATGCAGACAATTATGCAGCTTTATTAATAGTAATTATTCCAGAACAATTAGTGGAACCACCGGTTAACCTTAATTTGAGGCAGCTGCCTCAAATGTTTTCAAGGGACAGATTAACAACATTTATTTAATATAGCGCATTTTACAGGCACGGCTGATACCAACACAGAGAGGTGAGGGCAGGTCAGGTGAGAGAGGGTTAGGGGGAGGCTAAAACAGAGTGAGGGTAGGTTAAGGTTTCGGCAGGGTTACAGTAGATTCAGAGCAGCGGGCAGCCTTCTCAATGTTCTTTTTCCGTTAACTACAAAACCATTTATTGATTGATCGAAAATCGACCATGTTCTCAGCATCGACGCACACAAGCGAGCACGCTAACAGCACCCTCCTGATGATTACACTGGAAACACCAGCACTGCCATGGTCCCAGGTAGGTAGAAGGTTTACTGTATCAGTGTACTTATCAGCAGAGCTCCGAGGGGGGGAGAGACAGAACACATTTATGTAATTGTCACAGCTCTGATTGGAGTGGTTTTAGCGTTTTCTTTGCTTGGTTACCTAGCAACAGACTCTCTGCATTCTGTGCTCTGCTCGCTTGGCCCTAACCATCACTGGAGCTTATATAAGCACAGATATTAATCAGAGGCCCTGTAAAACACTGCAGCTTTTCCATGGTTGTGGTGAATCTCGAACGCCTCAGACAGCTACACTGCACACACAGCACCTGGGAATCTGCATATAAGCAGGAGGAAACTGAAACCCTTCCTTTTCATTCCACCTGTCTGGCATTCATTCATTCATTCATTCACTCATTCACTCATTCATTCATTCATTCACTCATTCATTCATTCATTCATTCATTCATTCATTCACTCACTCACTCACTCATTCATTCCTTCATTCATTCCTTCATTCACTCATTCATTCACTAGCTTAGAGCTACTGGAACATCAACAAGTTGGTAAGTTCTATTACATGGGTTTCTGACTTTTTAAATGGCCAAACCCTATCACATGAAGACAAGTGAAACTGGTCAGTCATTAAAATTAGATTTCTGTGTTTTCAGTCAGAAATAGCTCAGGATATACCAGAACCTGTGAAACAAGCTACAGTATTTCAGTTTCACAGAAAAGGTGAAAAACTGCAATTTGCCTTTCAAAGCGCCATTTATCAGAGCAACACAGACATGGTGGACCACTGACTAAACGTTACTCTGTTTGCTCAAGGATCTGTCATGCGTTACAGACACCTCCAAAGGGGACTTTCTAATGCCTTTTCCCCCTTTATGTAACACTGTTTTGGAATCCCTGTTTATCTCACAAAAGCAATCTCTGCACACGTGCAGAAGAGCTGAAGCACGACGAAGGCAATCCTCCGATACACTCACACACACTGGCAATTTTACACAGAGCTCTACACTGAAGTGGGACCCAACTGGAGGGTAGGTACTGATGGAGTTCTCTACAGGTCATCCCTGGCCCAGAGGCAGGGGGCAGGGGTACCAAGGGGCGTGGTCTGCTATTAGCGGAGATGCTCTTAATACTGTAATCCTGAAGGTGCATTGTCTGTGACTTATTGTAGTGACTTCTGTCGGCACCTGGAGCCAATGTGAATGTACACGAATGGGCTAAAGCTGCATCCTGAGACAGAATGAAAGATCAGAACTCCGCATCTGTCAAGTGTTGAACAGACAGGTGTTGGAAAGACATGAGCACCAGGATCTCAACAGAACCATCCAGAATTTTGCAAAACTGACAGTGATTGTATGTGGATAGGCGCTGAGGTATTTCTTTTGTCCCACCATCTCCATACTTCTTCTAAATGACAGACAACAGTGAATTTGTGTAGGTGTTTTTCCTGTTTTCACCTGTTTGGCAGGTGAAATACTGTGATAACAGATGACACTGACACTGTACACAGCAATTTTACATTATAAATGTACAGCTGTGGATATATGTGAATGGTGGCTGGCTCTGAAAATATGATGCTATTTAAAATGTACTTAGACTGTACACTTTGAAGACAAACACAGTGTGGCGTGCCTATCACTTACAGTCAGGGATACGTCATTCTGACCTACATTTTAACACCGGTTAGAAGTCATATCTGTATCACTCTGAAGTAGCTCTTTCAGCGAGGCACTCCTCTTGAGTAGAGGTCAAGCCTTACTGAGTTTGAACAAAGTCCAAAATGGTGAAACAAACTGGCTTTGCTCTGCTGGGGACAGCGGTGGGAAGGTCAGCCTGGTTTCCTCATCTCACCGCTCACAGGCACCCTATGATTCATCAGGACCCTGTGAGCTGCTCATATGACATCAGTGGAGAGGCTCCGATCCTCCAATGAGCACGCACTCCACTCTAAGGTGCCGTGTGAATTATGTATCAGAGGATCGCACTGTTCTCACCTCAGCACGGCTGCACTACAGCACAGGCTGTCACAGTGAGATGAGTCTAACAACTAAAACTATTTTATTTGGTATAGCACTTTTTACAATCAGAATATTACAGAACATTAATATAAAAACCAGAAATTCCAAAACAGGGCGGATAAAAACTACGCTTACTGTCAAAAGCTGAGTATTTTTTTCAACAGCATTTGCTCTAATAGGATTATCATAAAAATATTATTATGGTTGCAGAGTTAAAAATTACCTTTAAGTTTTCTACCAATCATGTATGTCATTCTATCGAACAGTCCACAATTCTTCTCACGGTTGAGATTTCCAACTGTGCTGCAGCTCTCTCTAGTGGAGAAACAGTGCACACCCACGACGACTAGTGCTGGAAAAATATGTCTCCAGCCAGAAACATTCATACCCTGTCAGACACAATTACTGCTTTCATTTAATATGTTGAAAAGCGGTGATTGTAGCATCCCTGAATGATTCAGCACATCGTTACTGGGAGCATTCACTAAAATCCACCAACAGCCACGCAAAAGAGAAGAAAACCAAACACAGTCAACAGCTGTCAAAATAACATAGTGCACAACTTCTAGAGACAGAAAAATAGTTTGCACTTGATGATAATCATGGTAATATGGAACGTTTTGTCAGTCAGTGTGTAATTTAGGGTAAATTTTCATTGAATTTTCAGAGCAATCGCACCCTCGGCAGGCAGCGAAAACGTGCTTTTCTCCGTTTGCTGAGCTAATCTGGGCCGAGCTCCGTGTCCGTGGCTGGGCTGGCGGTTCCTGCAGGCAGTGTTAATGACTGGCACAGAGCATTCAGCTGACAGGGCGGGGGTGGGGTGGTGGGGGGGGGGGGGGCGCTGGGCACCGGCGTGTCTCTGACTGACAGGACCGTCTCATGGGGGGTGCGTGGGGGGACGGTGGACAGATGGACGTTGGAGAGGATACCCACTCACAGTCTGAGGAATGCCACGCTTTGGCATGCTGGCACCGCTGCGTCCGTGCCAGGTGGGGGCGCTCTCTCTCCCTCCACTCCGCCCACCGCGCACATGTACGCACGCCCCCCCCAGCAGGCACTGCGGCCCAATTCCTGCCCTCTCCTGCATCCGTAGCGTGTACTCACCACGTCAGGCAGCAGAGGGCCGCAGTGGAGAAGGCACCAGATTCAGAACCAGATGGTAACAGGTTTAATTCCCTGTGCCATCCTGCCACTGAACCAGAGCCTCTTCATTGGACTATCCAGCTGTCCAGACGAAAGGCAGATATCCACACCACACAGCATACATTACGCACATATTGAGACTATAATGCTTTGGAGGAGGAAATAAACCCTGTAACGCTGAACTGTAAAGGGAACACGCCATCGCAAGCACGTCCTTTTATGGAAATACACACGCACAACTAGCTGCAAATCCACCAGTAGGCGAAAGGCATGTTGCCATGCAGTGAGACTCCTAACAAGCTGCACACATTCTGATTGGCTCACCAGAGCTGAGGTTAGGGTTGGGCAGGGCACTGAGGGCCAGGTGACAGCCTGAACACCTGTACCTCTTTATTCCCCATCCTGTCCCATCAGTCATCCTGTCACCCTTTCACCCCCACTCACCCTAACCCTAACTCTAACCCTTTCACCCCTTAGTAAGACAGGTACCAAAGGGGGGGGGGGGATTCTGACATTCCACTTTAAAATGTTCTGGAAGCATTCAGTGTCACCCTTGAAAAACAGCTGTCATCACAGCTCGTTGATATATTTCCAGTTAAAGGACACACAATGTATCCACTCCAAAGCACTTCAGCTCTTCCACCTCTGTTCAATGACATAATTGCACAACACACAATATCATAATGACACACATTAGAGTGTGTTGATAATGAGGTGTGCGTAAACTGGACTGTGTGCGCACTTAAAAACACAGTTATTTCTAAAACATGCTGTTGCTTTGTGCTACGTTAGTCATGTTTTCATGTATCATTTATACATTCGCAAACACTGATTCTACACTAGCATTTCTTCTTTTGAATTCTTTTTTCCACATTTAATCAAAGGTACAAAAACATTTTAAGGTGAGAATGCACAAAGGCAAACCCAGGTATTGTAAATGAGGAGCAGTACAAATACAAATTTTACAGCATAGAAGTGCCTGAAGAAGTCTTACAATACACATACATATCAAACAGGCAAAATCCTAATGTAAAAAACGTCCATTCTTGCACATTATATTGTGATTATATATTATATTTTACCCTTTCATTTTTAATTTCACTTTACAGATTAGGCCTATATTAGCAGACTGTTTGATGTAGAATTAAGCTTTTTAATGAAATGCACAATTCTCTTATCAAACATTATTTACCCTCTGTGTTTGAAGTGGATTTGTGTGCTTTTGAGAATCAGAGGGAGTTTTGTCTGCATTCTGTAACGGACTTTGGCTCGCCCGGCGGCTCAGACTGTACCCCAACAGAAGGTGCTGGAGAACCCCACCATGTCTAACAGGTTTAAAAAGCCTCCTCTGATCAGAGTGAGCTTTCCCTGGCAGTGCTGCCAGCACGGTGCCGGTGCAGTCTGCCGCTCCCAGGAGACGCCGCTACGGCGGAGCCAGCAACACGACGGCCGAACAGCGTTTCCACCTTCCTCAAACTTCCCCCGCCGGGGTGCCGGGATCAATAACAGTAATCCCGCCGAAGAAAGCGCACACACGGTAATTTAATCCAATGATGAACGGGGAGAGCAGCCAAGGAGGTCAGATCTGTGCGAGAAGCTGTAGCAGGGCTCTGTCTTCCCTTCCAAACACCAACACATTCACAAAACCTCAGTCTCCTCGCTGTCTGAAACTGGCACTTTCAGATGGCATTTCGGTTTTGTAGGGGTATTTGAAACTTTTTTTGCAGTGAAGCCCACAGAGCAGCCGACAGGGAGAGAGTTTTGAGGAGGCGGGCACCAGCTCGGAGCACTCTCCTTTCAGAAGCTCCTCACTCACACGTTCACTGTGACGCCTCCTGTCAGCCAGTGATTCACTGTCAGAAAACTTTCCTTCTTCTCAAAGGAATCAAAGGCCAAAGACAGACAGGCATAAAACCACAGGTCTCAGACAGAGAGGGGGAAGATACAAAGGTAAAAGAAACAGAAACAACAACAAAAGGAACAAAAACATTTTATCAAAAAATCTGTATGGTGTTCACACAGTGAAGGCAGTAAAGTACACTTGTCACCTGGAGTTTCCCACTGCTGCAGAGTCACAGCACCATTCCCTATTGTCATTATACCCCCTGAAGAGCGAGTCACAGCAGCTGCAGAGTGAGTCACAGCAGCTACAGAGCGAGTCACAGCACCATGCCCTATTGTCATTATACCCCCTGCAGAGCAAGTCACAGCAGCTATAGAGCGAGTCACAGCAGCTGCAGAGTGAGTCACAGCAGCTACAGAGCGAGTCACAGCACCATGCCCTATTGTCATTATACCCCCTGCAGAGCAAGTCACAGTACTTGCAGAGCGAGTCACAGCACCATACCCTATTGTCATTATACCCCCTGCAGAGCAAGTCACAGCAGCTATAGAGCGAGTCACAGCAGCTACAGAGCGAGTCACAGCACCATGCCCTTTTGTCATTATACCCCCTGCAGAGCGAGTCACAGCAGCTACAGAGCGAGTCACAGCAGCTGCAGACCGAGTCACAGCACCATGCACTGTCACCATACAGTCTCCAATGCACTGTGTAATTAATTCAGTGCGCCAATGCCAGCATTCAGCCCCTGTGGTGCGAGTCACAGCTGTGCTCTCCCTCTCCCTCGCTGTGCCGATTATAGAGCTCTGCATCGCTTAATCAACCTGGCTGCCACAAAAGGAAAGCATTATTTCCAAACAGGGCTACGTCCGACGCCTGCCTGCTTCTCACAATTATCACTGTCTGTTGTGTCTGTCTAATGACGCCATGGGGAAAGCGCCTCTGTTTCTGTGACTCACAGTAAAACAGCGCTGATTGCAAATGCATGTGAGTTTGTGTCCTGATGTGCCAGCCGTCAGAGCGACGCTTTCAGGGGCTGCAGGGGCAGCAATGTAAAAAGCACATATTAAACCCACTAAATTCAGTCAGACAGGAGACAAATGAGAGAAAGCTGTAATTTAACAGCCCTCTCTGGGCTGAATTGCTAAACTATCATTCAGGTCAGAAACAAAGGCTTTTCTGATGTACTGTCAAACATCTCATTCATGATTTCTGTTTTATGCATAATGAACACATTAATATAGCTGTCGGGTAACTATGCTGGGCTGAGAGATACTGAGCAGAATAAAAGAAGAGTCTGTCACAATGGAGAGCGATTCAAACAAAACCAGCCTTTCCACAAAGCACACTTTCATTAATCTGCTTAACAATTTGGTCAGCTTTCCAAGAGCTGCCTAACATACACCTCCTCAGAACCGCCAGGAAGAGAATTTGGACTCTTGCGAGGGCTAAAAACCCTTCTTTCATTGTGATGCGCTGACCAAGGAAAAGATAAAAGATCCATTTTCCTAAGTACACTCTTACCACAAGAAGAACTTTCAAATGAAGTTCCCATTTTACTCCAACAAGTCTTTTCTTTCTTAATTTAGAAGAAACCACCTTCAAACAGAAACATACTCACACAATACAAAACAAAATGTGTTTCAGAGAAAAGGAACCTGCTAGAAAAATACCTTTTTTTTTTACTTTCTTCCACTTTTAAAATCTGACACATTCATATTTGCAAATCGATCTTTAACTATACAAACCAAAGAAGAGGTCTGCCACCATCAGAAAATTCTTTAGAATATTTGAAATGTATTTTTTAGGGTTGACCACACACAAAGGCTGGTCCAGACATCTGTATATGATGGCCCTGTCTGCAGTGTGGCATAGTGGTAGGGAGCAGGGCTTGTAACCGAAAGGTTGCTAGTTTGGTCCCTCACTGGGGCACAGCTCCTGGGTAAGGTGCTTAACCCAGAACTGCCTCGGTACATATCCAGCTGTTTAAATGGATCACATGTAAACAAGCTGTAACCTGTCTAAATTGTTCTGGATAAGAGCGTCCGCTACATGACACTAATGTCACGTAATGTAAATGAATGCAGATCTATAATGGTAAGATGGGGCTGGTGTCCATGTCTGACTGTGGATCTGTAATACTCAGTACATGGCGCTGGTGCTGTACTCACTCCCACTCTTTTCGGCGGGCCTGGGGGGTACTCTGGATCTTGTGTGCCTCGTGAGCCCGGATGATGTCCCGCTGCTCAATCAGCCCCCCCCGCCGGCGCATCATCACGTGGGGGCTGACAGGCGCGTCGAGGTCCAGCCCTGCGGTAGCCAGCTCAGAAGACACGCCCCCCTCCAGGGAGGCAGCGCCGTCGGCCGGGCGGGGCTCCAGCAGGTCGCTGAAGCTGGCTGCGCGGGAGAACAGAGGACCCGCGGGGGGGCAGGGCCGATCCCCCGGGGCCAGGCTGGGACGGTGCTTCCGCCAGATCTCCGATTCGGGGGGCGGGAGGGCGAGGCGGTGCAGAGCGCTGTCCCCGCCCCTGGCCACGCCCACATCCAGGCCCACGCCCAGCTGAGGCACTCCCAGTGCATCGTGGTCCACAGGGCTCTGAGGTGTGTTTGAGCAGGTGCTCAGCTCCGGCATCCTGACGCCTGCAGCTCACCATGGTCCTGGGGGGGGAGAGGACAGAGGAGGTGAGCGCCTCGCAACATGACCCCGTCTGACCTCAGTATCCCCGTCACGTACTCACACTGGGTCATGTGACCACACAGCAGGAGGGGAAAATTATTAATTCATGCTCCTTCCTGCAGAATCGTTTTGCATTCACAGACCGGCACACAAAATCAATACCACCTGCACGGCACTACAGAAAAGCACATTCAAAGCAGCTGCAGCTAAATCAAGAGCAAAGTGGGGCTTTGTGCACCGAGGCAGTGCGGTTAGTAACAGCACCCGCTGCTCATCTACCTGCTGCCCTGTCTACACTGATCTGATCTCAAAACAGGAGGGAACATCGGACATTCAGGGACAGGGACAGACAGCTCTTCTACACCTTCTTTCGTGGTGAGAGAGGGGGTTAAGTGGAGTGAATGTGCTATGAGTATTCTTACTCATTACAGTCTAATTATATTTACTCGACCCAAGACTAACTGTTCGGCTTGAGGTGGATTAAGACCATTACGTAATGGCTGTGTTTCTGCAAAATAATAATATTTAATAACTACAACTGCAACACGAGCCACAGCGGAGCACCTGTATCATGGCTGTGCTGCCGTACTGCCTTAACCCTGTGCTGCAAGTATACCTCTGAAACACCTTTAAAACCTAATGGATCAAGCCCCGGAATCTCCTCTACCAGCACCATCCTCTATCTGAGAGCTGTTAACAGAGTGCCTGGCAAACGCAGGGGCCGTGCTCCGGTCTGAGGGGCGCGTCTCCGGCAGCAGCCATGCAGGCTGTTTGTTCAGCTTAGATCCACAGGTGAGGCTGTGCAAACAGGTGCGGGAATATCTCACTTTATTAAACAAGCGCATAAGGTCTGACGCCAGACCAGTACAAAATGATCACTTCTGAGGTTCAGCAGAGAGAGGCAAGCAATCCGGAGGAATTTAACTCACCGCAGCCGCAAATACACGCAAACTCACTGCATGGCTTTGCAGCCTATCAAGGTATGCATGCATTTAAGGTATTCACTGAAACCCAGCATTTCCCACTTAATCCTGTAATCACTTTTCGGTTGCTCAGACAGCCAGCACACATCAACAGAAAATTGTAATTACATTTCAATTAGTTTTACCGTCACCAAAATCAACACATAAAGGCAGATACAATACCAAAACACTGAATGGTGCAACTGAACATGCCACGTTTTTGCAGTAATGTGTCCTCTCGGTTGAAGTGCCGGATTGATGACTCATTTCTGACTGTAGGCCCAATTCTCCTGGTCTTGACGCAAACAGTGTACGCAGTGCAATGCTGGGTAAAGCTGGGATATGAGGCCGGAGCAGCACAGCAAGGTAATGCCGATCCAAGGGTACAGCACGGAGACATTACACTGCACACATTACACTGTGCACACATCACTCTGCACACATTACACTTTACACACATTACACTGCACACAGATTCCACTCTACATACATTACACTGCATCAACACATTACACTGTGCACACATAACATCACATCGACACATTCCATCACACTGACACATTACACTGCGCCAACACATTACTCTCTAAACACATTACACTGTGCACACATTACACTGCACATGCACATTACACTGTGCACACATTACACTGTGCACACATTACACTGTGCACACATTACACTGCACATGCACATTACACTGTACACACATTACACTGCACATGCACATTACACTGTACACACATTACACTGCACATGCACATTACACTGTGCACACATTACACTGCACATGCACATTACACTGTACACACATTACACTGCACATGCACATTACACTGTGCACACATTACACTGCACATGCACATTACATTGAACAGGCACATTCTGCTCTGACACATTACACTGCACATTATAGATCGTACAGTTGATTTCTGGATCTGGTGTTAGGAGCCCCCTGTGTGCCAGTCCCCTGCGGCTCGGCCTGACAGGGTGATGGGTGTGAACTGCAGCAACCCAGCTGAAGGAGACGCTCCTCTCAGGTGCAGAATCTCTCCTGTATACCTGCTGCCCACGCTAATATTGCTCCATTTTTCTCTGCGTGTCCTTCCTTAGTGTACTTTACAAGGATAAAATCCAATATTTACAGCCTCCATCTCAGCCATTTAAAACCAGCACGAATGAACCTTCAAACCCTTCAATAATGAAATAATTCACTGAATCTGAAGCAAATTATTATTAAGCATTACGCAGATTAAAGAGTATGTGATAAAGACAGGCCAGCTCCAGTACACCTGGGCCTGGTACAGTATGTGGCTGAGAGGATGAGGCAGGAGTGTAATGACGTGGTTAGGGAATGTTAGTGTTCCCAGGAGACAACACACTGAAATCAAAGGTAGAGCTCTGCCGTTAATCACCGAAATAAGCCACTTATCCTGCACCGATTTAGTAACTATCCCACTGTTTAAATGAGTATAAATATAATCTCTGCTTCCTCTTCCCTGGATGTCTGTTAGGAAACAAGAAATGTTATTGTAATTAAGATGATATTTGCGTCAACAAAGCTGCAAAAAAACTGAAGCGTGGGTAATTCCATGAACCTGCTGTTATGAGACTGCTTCTCTGCCCGTATGCTAAGAGGCTCCACTTTTAATCCGGTAGGTTGTGGGTTCAGTGCCCAGCCTCTCTGCACGGCGTAGAAGAGGTGTATTGAGGTAAAGACCCTGTGTTGGATGAGCACCCCCAGAAAACCCCCTGAGATCAGCGCGAGCCGCTCAGGGCAGCGCACTGCATCCATCTTCCTGTCGTCCGCTGCACGCTTTCCTCGGCTTTATTTGTCAGAAGCTGCACTTCCTGTTTCTTGGCACGGCCCACGCTGCCAGTTTTCTGTCTGACAGGGTGATTATCACAGTTTACAAGAAGCACTTTAAGGCCAAACACGCTGCACTCTGCTCTTTCATGTTCACATGACTCACTCCGCGTCTGCGATGGAAAACACAGGCGGCAGGCAGGCAGGGCGCAGGCAGACCCTGACACCCCCCCCAAAAAAACACGCTCCAAATTAAAACTCCCCCCAAAACAGCTCATTATTCTGCTGCCTGGCCATCCGCCTGGCTTCACTCACTGGAGCATCACTGCAGACTGACCTCAGGACAGGAGTGCAGCACGCCCACCGCCCACTGCGGCCACACATGCCACACACCCCCCCCTCCTACCTGCCATGCTGCGTGTCACAGGTGCGGATGCTGAGGCGAAACTCCCTGGCTCAGAGACTGCAGCTCCAGATCCTTTTTCTCCTCTCTTTCCCTCTCTCCCCTCTCTCTCTCTCACTCTCATTCTCCTTCTCTCTCTCACTCTCCTTCTCTGTCACTCTCCCTCTCTCTCCCTCTCTCTCCTACTCTCTCTCTCTCTCTCCTTCTCTCCCTCTCCTTCTCTCCCTCTCCTTCTCTCCGCCTTTATTAGGCTAGGCCGCAGCTGTTTACTCACTGTCACAGGGGTGACTGCGTGACGCATGGGAATGCAGCGATGGCCAGGGATCCTTGGCATGGACAGTACAGGTTTCTGTACTGAGTGCACAGCATACACCAGGCTGAATGACACACAGTGGAACAGGCAGGTCTGTTCCAGTCAAGGGGAACAACAGTGATGAATCTGTGCACTGTACGTGTCAACCACCATTTCACCAAAGGATGTCAAAATGACGTAAACATACAGTGCTTGATGGGGTGGGCTAGCGAGAGCATCCTGAGACAGGGGAACACCTGAGAGACCCGTGATCAGTGGGAGTCCTCACCCACTCCAATCATTATGCTGATCATGTATGCGGACCAAACACGGGCGGAGTCACCCTATACACGAAAGCTAAAACATTACCTTCCCCTTTCATTCAAGCTACGGAGTAAAACTGTGATGGAGAAAAAGGCTGGAGTCAAGGACGAATGAGTGAACCTAAAGCGCTCTGCAATTCAAAAACACAGAAAAACGAAAAGGCTGAAATTCCACTGTTTACGTAATGTCAGGTTTACAGGGGGGGAATAAACTGTTCCCATGGCAGCCGGGGGAATGTCATGCTGCTGCTGTTGGTGTAATGAAGTAAAGTGCTTTTAGACATGGTCTGTTCATGTCAGCACTGTCACAAAGACCATCACATCTGCCACGTTAACAGCCTTAACAGACACCCAGGCATTCGGCCAACCCGTAGCTCTTTACGGTTTAATGAAGAAACCACATTAAAAAAGGAGAAACCACACAATTTTCACTCCAGGGATTCACAAGGTAAAATCTGAAATAATCCCAGAAGTAACTACATAACTCCAAGGGCCACAGTCAGAGTCAGCACTTCTTTTTTAGACAACTGAAACATGGACAGGAAGGGAGGGTTGGTACGGCCCTCTGATTAATGCCCACAAAGCACTGCTGATGCTAGCTTAGCCTTATTTCCACTGTGCTACATGCCAGTCAATGAGCCTGCTCTCCCTACTTTCAGAGATGATATTTAGCTCATTTGCTTCAAATGACCTGCTCTCACCAGTGGGAAAGGTCACAGCACTAGTTCTTTGGGGTGAATGAGTCTTACCAGGGTGGAGACAGTGCAACAGTGAACAGAAGAGCCAAAATAGAGTGTACGTGCTCAAGTGAAGTAAAAGTTTCCTCTCAGCTAGCAGTGGCAGTCTTTGCAATGAGTCATAGCACGGTCCATATGGAGAGGGATCTCAAATGTATTTTCTCTCAGAGAGAGTAAAAAACAACACTTCAGCGTTTTAGAGATAAATCTGTTTCCTCCCATATTTCCAGGTCACGTCGGAAAATGTCAGGCTGCTATAAAATAAAGACAAGATGGTATAAGCTGTTTTTTAAGAGAATTATGTGTGAAGTAGTGAGTAGTGCATTTCTGAGAAGGGTAATATTTAACGTCTGAAAGAGAGTGAGGAGAACTCCCCTGTACGTGTGAGTTGATATTAGAATGTTATAATTAGCCTGGAGGAGGTGGTTCTGTTGTCGGTCCGCTCTCTCTCCTGTAAATCCAACACTGATGAATGAATATGCTGTCATTCAGATCTCTGACATCACTAGGTGAGATCACTCTGTGTTATGGCTATAAATTTAACAAACACTTAATTATAAAGAGTTCCAGTACCACATCATAGATCAAAACTTGTTTATAATATCCTTTATCTAAATCAAACAGATAACCAGTGCACAATTTATCCAACTCTAACAAATATATTTTGGTGCTGTGTTTTAAAAAGTGTCCTCTGCATTAGTCATGTCACATAGCAGCCAGGCTGCAGGACAAGGAAACGTTTCCTGTGAAGCATTACCAGCAGGTGCCTCCACATGACGCTTTGCACATTTCAGGTCATTTTAGGGTAAGTATGCATCTGTATGAGAACAGGTTTGGCTGGAACATTTGGCATTTAGTGGAAGTGACTGCTTCCAAAAAGTAACCCCTGCACCATCACAAAAGCTTAATACATTTCAAGGAAAGTGGTCAGAGTAATAACTAGGTTTGCCATGCTGAAAAACAGTGAAGAAAAAAGTACTATTACAGAGAAAAACTGCCTTTCAACTGTTCAGAAAAACAACCTTTGCACCATTGTGTTGGAATGTTCTAATAACACAAGAACGAATAAGTCTTCCAACAAACGGTTTGAAAGTTTTTTTTTTTTTAAAGAAAAAGAGTTGCTTTGATCTGCGGTGCATGCTTGAAAGAAAGAAACACCACAGTGCAGCCATGTGAAGATTTGCAGCCATACTGCTTTGATTGGGGCAAAAAAGGCTTCCATGATCACAGGAATAAGCAAACCAATTTAGCTGCACTTTTACATTGGTTAGTACATATCTGCATAAGGGAAAGAGCTGTGCTGTTATTCACTGGTTTCCCATTTCCAGCCTTAGTGAACACACACACACACATGCACGTGCACACGCACACACGCACACGCGCACACACACGATATCATGAAACACTGATTTAATCTCACACACCTAACTTCACACACAGGCCAGATTTGTAAAGCCTTTTTTCAGACCATATGTAATGAACGGGAAAGATGTCCACACCTCCTGAGTGAGATCCAACCCTCTTCTCTCAAGCACAGCTCACTCTAATCACCAACATCGTTACCAGCTGAGGGAAGGGCAATTTGTGCCTAGCTCCACAGGCGACACTACCTACATCTCAGGAAGTGACATCACAGCTGAAACTGCTCTGCTACCTGCTATCCTACCAGCTTTAGTCAGGTATTTGGCACAGGTTTAAGTAATGATGAAGCCCATTTCCTTGTACATTGACCTAGGAGTATCAGAAATACTGAGATGAGATTAAGCCAGTACAGAAGGTGGCTGGGAAGCTCCGTCTGATAGTGCTACTCCACACATACACTGTCTGGGGATCTGGTTGTCGAATGGGAGATCCCCTTCATTTACCAATTGAGTAAATAAGAGTAGGAAACACTTTAGCCTAATTTATAGCACATAATTAAGACCTGTGCAGAGAGGGGAAAGAAAGCTCCAGACGTTGAAATGTTATCTGAATAACTGTAAAATCAAAACATTCATAAATTCTTTGCATTTAAGCATCCTGACAAACACATGCATTAAAAACAAATGTGGTTCCCACCTCTGTGCAATACCCAATTAACACAGCATATTACACAGCCTCTTGCACAGCCTCCTACATGAAACCTGACTCAAACATCTACATGACAGTGAGGACAATCAGAAGACCATTAAGAACAGACAAAGTCTGCCTCATCACTCCTCCTCCTTTAACTCTTTCTGAGATCGCGGAATGACAGCAGAATCAGAACTGGCATACGCAAGGTGTGGTCAGGGTTTTAGGCGTGTTTGCTGTATTTAAAGGGGCAGCTCAGCTGTTAATGCATGCAGGGGAGTGAGCTGATGGATTATACTGCGTTTACACACCCTGCCAGGTGACTGGCGGGCCAAGGACACCAGCCTGTCAGCTCAAAGCACCAGCCATTCAGCCCAGAACAGCAGCCATTCAGCCCAGAACAGCAGCCATTCAGCCCAGAACAGCAGCCATTCAATCCAGAACAGCAGCCACTCAGCCCAGAACAGCAGTCATTCAGCCCAGAGGAGGAAACATTCAGCCCAGAACAGCAGTCATTCAGCCCAGAACAGCAGCCACTCAGCCCAGAACAGCAGTCATTCAGCCCAGAGGAGGAAACATTCAGCCCAGAACAGCAGTCATTCAGTGCAGCTTCACTGCCATAAACGACAGCCAGGAGGGACCAGACCCAGCGACTCGTTCTCCGGTGGCCACCAAACAGCTTCAGAGGACTTTGGTGATGCCATTTCATACATGCTCCATTGACATATTTATGGGATTTCCCAGGCCATTCTTAGCCAACAGTATGGTCAGAATTATCAAAAACACAAAACACAGATGTCTATTTATGAGTTTATGAGGGGCTCCAGAGCACTGTTCCGCTTGCAGGTCAGGCCCTACAGCCCGAAGCAGTGTGAGGAAGTGTTGGGAAGTCGTGTCATTCGCCAACAATGACCAGGAGTTTACAGCAGCAGAACATCGCTGGCCTCATTCTGCCACAGGTGGGTTATGTTACACCAGCCAGGACCAGCCAGGACCACCCCCCCCCCCCCCACCACCACACATCAGCACATCTGGCAACATGCAGCTGGACAAGCTTAAAACACAGCTGGCAATTCCAAACTCAGGGTGAAAATAAAGACTCTTCCAATTTAAGGAAGAATTACGCAGTCCCCGTCTCCTCATTTATCCTACACAACCCCATTTGGTTGTTTTTCTTCTACAAAACAGTAATTTAACTAGGAAAGCGTGTTCAGCCCAGAGAGGAGAGAGAGATAATTAAAAGCTCAGTGTTCAGAGGAGTTTATAACCAAACACACTATAGATGTTGTGCTTATGATCTGAGCTCAGGCAGAGAATAGAGAGGGTACTGGGAAAAAGCATTGATCGTTCAAAGCTGAATCTATCATCAGTTCGCTGAAATCAGAATGGCTAACAACTGAAACATGCTATTCAATGGAATAGAGTATGAAAGAGACACTCAGAAGAATAGAATTCCTCTGCGTGGGAGATGCGGATGAGTACCACACTGTGTCTGAGTGTGCATCCTGCCTCACAGAGCACTTAAGAACAGAAACGCTGACATCCCAGGGCCTGTGGGACAAGGACAGGCTTCAGCAGAGGACATGCATGTTCCTCAGAAACAGTGACATGTGACAGACTGTGACATGCGGAATCAATACTGTGATGAACACCTGCACCGGGAGACAGCTGACACACAGTGTGATACCTTCCCGTTTCACATGCAGGGTGCAATGGTGTGTGTGTGGTTGTAGACACGTCAGATCAAATTCAGAGGATTTCATGACATCAGGTCCTGCAAGTTTTACTCTAAATCCTGGCTATGAGTTTGCTGCAGGGCTCGGCTTGCACCCAGTGCACCTTCATACTGCACCATCGGCCTGCAGCTGCTGTAGCAGTCAGTGCAACCTGCAGAACCCTGCAGAACCCTGCAGAGAGCCCTCCTCCTGTTCCAGCACTCTCAGGGCTGGAGAGAGAGAGTGAGGCAGAGCGTTCAGCCCGGTCCCCTGGAGCTGCGCTGCATCGTTAATGTTTCACTGATGAGTAATTGGAACTAAACCGCGATTTTGGGACGAATCTGAGCAGCGAGACTGAACTGAAGGCTGACCTCCCTCATCAGCGCAGCCTCTTCTCAGCACACAGCTCCCTGCCCTCATCCACCCACAGCGAGGAGTGAAATATATACGCGGGAGCGCTTTAAGGAAATTAAAGAGCTTTAAAACGTTGCGGAAGAAAGAAAAGCCGTGGGGCTCTCAGTGTTTTAGCCGCTATATTAAGAGCAGAAGCGCGCCGCGGCGCTAATCAGAGGGTAATCACAGTGCTAAACGCACTGCTCGTCAGTGACCTCTCTCCAGCCAGCGCTCCTACGCTCCACGGCCCTGCGAGCCGCGCCTTCTGGCCGACCCCCATGCCGGTGGATGCCTTAACAACAGGGGGCGGGGCCTGAGTTTCCTTACCAATTAAAACGCCATCAGTCTGTGAGTTCACCCCAATAAAGCGCAAACGGGACTGTGCTGGAAGTCATGTCATATTCCGCTGGTGTAGACTGAGTGGAATCCCATCCACTCACAAATTCACTGCAGAGGACCCTCCTCATGGTAGATTTTGTGCACATGGTGCAAAAATTAAAAAAAAAAAAAAAGTCTTTGCAAATGCCATAAAGCCGCAATATTTCTACTGTGTAGAATGAAGGACAGTCATTTTACAGCAGGCATGAAGCAGCCATTGTTCAAAGACTCTGGATTTTCGACTTAGAAGCTGAATTGCAAACTCAATCCAATGCTCTGATGAATCACAGCAGACCTTTTGTGTGCCTGTTCAAAAATAAGCTTCATGCACGTCTTTTTGCACTGTGCAATTACGCATTTGCAATGTTGATGAAGTTGTCTTGACTGAACTGGAAGTTCTTCAAACTAATATGTACGCCTATCTTTAATGCACCCAGCACCGCCGGTGCTGCTGAATCCCACCTGGTTATTGATACTGCAGGGAAAGCTTTCTGGCCCAGCCTTTCTCCTCATTATAATGCACTCTGCAGAGCCAGTGGGTAAAATGGAGGTTTTCTTGGTGAAAGCACTTGAGAAGACTGTGAGACAGCGGCAATGAACAAGGCCATTCCCATTGAGCGGCAGCCGAGAGTCGCTCGCCGGAGAGCAGGGAGAGGGAGCAGGTGACTCACTCTCTACAGGACTCTCCAAACCCGAACCTGCGCACTGCTGACGCGCCCCCGTCAGCCAATCACCGCAGCCGGTTCCTGCCTCAGCGTGTCAGCCAGAAGGCCGTGGCAGAGACCGGCTCCCGCAAAATAAAGACAGAAGGCAAACAGACCATAAAGACAGAGGCCACCGCGACATGCAGTTCCTTTCACATTCATCTCCATGACAACAAACAAGTGTTCCTTCCCTGTTTGTGATTGGGGGAAAAGTTCATTTTACCTTATCAGTCTGTACATCATTTTTTTTTTTTTTGCCCCAATTGCATCTGAAACTAGGATATCAACAGCAGACGTTTTGTCCTCACATTTCACAATAGCTTCCATTTCATTTGACCCTGACGAAAACACTGGCATCAGGGGCCTTGTTTATTAACTGTCTGCATGACAGGACAGTAAGCCGAAAAGTGTGCTCACTGTCACGGAAAATGTGATTTTTTCAAGACAAGCGGCTGCCGGGCCGTACACCGACTCTCCGCTCTGCTCCTGACCATGCATGTGAGCGTTTCCATGTGGTTGAATAACGGAACAGCAGGGGGGCTAGACGACCCACATTAGATCTGATGAGGGCTATATACGGTCTGCTTGTTGGAGAGCCATGTCATTTATCACATGACATGCGGTAATGGACAAAACACCATGTCAGAAAAAATCTAATTCAAAAATGATCCTTTGGCCTGTAATAGTTCCAACTTGAAGGATAAGGTCACTGCTCAATTGTCAAGGAGGACAAATTATTTAGTCTACAATAAAATTAGGAATCCTTTGACAAAAATTTGTCTAATTAATTTCACATCTCAATATTACAGCCAAACCATTACATTTCATGCAGTACTTCTAATATTGTTGACTCTTGTGTTGTATTGTACCTCACTTGTAAGTCGCTTTGGATAAAAGCATCTGCCAAATGAATAAATGTAAATGTAAATCTCAATATCTAATGGAATGTACCCCAAACACTGCATGTTTGGATTCATTCCACAATGCTCTGATGGATATGATTAGTTATATTAATGTATAACCATTATAGTTTTGACAGTTATCCTCTAAGGTTCACATTTCAGAAGTAGCTGAATATGTCATGTGTTGCTAAGAAGAATTTTTTTTGCTAAATTTGAAATTCTGTTCACTAGGATGCATTCATATAATTATGTTTTTTGTTGTTCAGCATGGACACAATTATCTCCACACTGGTGGTGGTCAGATTTTGCCTTTATCCTTGATTGCTCCATCTTTCCCTCAGGCGATGCGGATTCAGAGCTTGTAGAGATACATTCTATAAGATATTTACAAGATTAAACCACTATTGTTTCTACCAAAAATGGCTTATTCAGAGCCATATTTACGAACGTCAAAGAATATTCACACATGTGCACATCAGCGGGAAAATTCAGTATCATCGTGGACACTAAAACCTTGCGTATCTGAGTCATACAGACTGACACCTGCAAACACTTTTGAACATTTGCAAAATCCAAGCACTGTGTGAAAGCAAATATTCGCAATCAAATACAGAATTGATAAATTATGGCCCAAGTTTGGAGATTTTAAAAGGTAGGCTACATTTAAAGGGCCTCTGTGTGGAATACAGACATATTTCCAGCTGCAAGTCTGATCTTTAATGGGGGGGGGGGTTCTGAACTGTCTGCAACAGCACATTTTGTGCTTATCCAAATGAAAATTTCCATCCTGATTTAAAGTAAGACTAATGCATGTATTCTTGGTCAAATATTTCCTTTGTTAAAAGTCCTACTTCTGCGCTCCACCACTCACTGCAGTTTAACATCAGACATATGTGATGTCAGCATAGCTCCACTCTCAGGCCAGCCAGAACACAAGTGTTTGGGTGCGATGGATCAGTGTGAGTTGTGCAATCCTCATTACGCAGCGTGCAGACCCAACGTCCTACTGTGCAGACCCAACATCACAAGCTGCAGACCCAACATCAGAAGTCCTACTGCGTAGACAACACAACACACCAGACAGACCCAACGTCACACTAGACTTTACAGTGGCAGTATTACAGTGTAAAGATCCTGCCTCACACCCCACACTCACCCTGCATCACACTGCACACTCCTGGCACTGAGAGGCTGATAAAACTGAAATGTAAATGCTTACACTGATAGAAAAATGCCACCCTCTACACCACTGGAAAACCCTCAACATTGAAAATATACTGAAAAACAGTGTTTGTGAATTAAATTGCCAAACTATGCTTATTATACCAAACCTGTACTTAAGATATGTGGTCAAGACGCGATGAGCAGTTCGACCTTTCATTTACATTCAATATAAATTTAGAACATTTTTAAGTTAAAGTGTTAAGATTGAAAATGACATGTTGAATTCATCACAAAACCGTTCTACTCTCGATTACACCGTGCCTTCAGAGTCATTGGGAACAAAATGGCCTGCTGTTTCTGTAAATATTCAGTCGGGCAAACAAGCAAACCGTGACAATATTTATAACTCTAGCGCTCTACTTATGTTGCACAAAGAAAGCTCGTGTCGCCGTGTCGTATATGGAGGCGTGTCAGCGCAATTAGCTCGGATATACCAATCACATAGCGCACTGCAATCACGTTAATTTCCAAGGGTGCCTGCAAACATGACGGTTAGATCGTGGGGTTGTGCACAATTGTTTCAGTAAGAAAAGGTACGTTACACAACAACAGCAGCGATTAAAAGAAATATGTGTTCTAATGTTTTAGTTCTTTCTACCAGTCCATGCCCCGCGTCCTTGTGTTGCGACTGCACTTTCTGCACTCTGCAGGTTCTATGCAAAAACAAAGTATCTGCCGACTTTCTCCACAATGAGAGCAAACGGCAGATCATTGCTCTGTGTTACACCATCGCATATGACTAATGGAAACGTCTCCAGTTTGTTAGGCAGTGTTTTTTCGAAGAAAGATTATGTCTGAACCTGGGTGATAATTAGACGTAATGTTAACTTATACGGCTACTTACAATCACAAACACAAAATAGCGCTCATTCGCCATCCACACACATCTCAAACTGCAGGCAGTGAAACGGTTCAGTTTAAAGAACACAACGCCTGGGGGGGAAAAACACAGAGTTCCTTGATTTTTACCTGTAAAGGTTTCGATTTCCATGCTTTCCACTCTTTATCGCTCAGAAGTGACACTCTTTACTTCCTTTTTTCCTGTCCGTAGGGTGAAGTGCGGAGATGGACGTGCGGGCAGCCGGAGACGGGCGCGGAGAGAGAGACAGCCAGAGGCAGACAGGTTAGCCGCAGCACACCAGCGGGTGGTCGAAAGCCAAGGAGTCGCAGCGGTAATCAGCTCAAGCTAAACAGGCTCGCTAAATTATTTACCAGCCCGAGTGTGACAAATGAAAACCCTACTTAGGACGGTATTTTTCCGATTTCTGATGCAGTACAATGCGGAGTCATTACCGGCAGGGATACGAATTATCGTTTAACCGGGAGCTGTTCCCTTCTGATATCAGACTAGAAAATATCATTCCTCAACGCAGCGCCAACACTGTCAGACTTGAAGCTTACGCCCATTATACGGATGGAGATCAGACTTTCTCTCTCTCCCTCGCTCTCCTGGTGAATGGAATTCGCAATTAAGTATTTTCTATTCGGTTGTTTAAAAGGGGAAGGTAAACTTAAAATCCCAATTTTGAAAAGAAAGAAATACACATAATGGCATAACCAAATTTATAGTAATTTCATCCTTTGGCAGCAATAGTACCGGCCGCGGTAATGCGAGCACCTGTTGCCCGTGGCCGGTCACGCTGCGTTTTATACAGAGTGCGGTATGTAAATGCATGTTTCTGACCACTTAACAAGATATAAAAGATTCGAGTGATGTCCCTTTCCCAAAAAGCGCCCCTGCCCCTCCCATCCCCATTTCTCACTCCCCATTCCCCGCTCATTTTAGAGAGACCTTAAGCAAATACAATCAGTTTAATTTGAGAGTAAATAGGCATACCGGAACTGACGTTTTTGATAAATATTTCTGGAAATGTCCATATATATTCTATTTTACTTCTAATTCTACTTTGGGTATTTAGGGGTGTGTCATCTTATACTTTACTCATAAGGGCAGGTGTAGCCTACATGTGTTAATAGGTAAGTGGCAGCTAACAAGTAGCCAAAACGGTTATTTTTACGACAGACAGGGGAGGGCGACAAATCGTATAATCAGTATGGTTGAGTTTGTGGACCCTTCTTAGCAGATTTTCTCCCGTAGTGTACTGTAGTACAGGACTGTATAGCATTTTGTGTTTTGCGGCGTAAGTCTATGAGACGTTCATAGTTTTAGTTCCATGCACAAATTTAAGGTTATCACTCTGCTCCTGCAGTTATGATGCCGTGTTAAAGCGGTATCAAATGCATCTTTTGCGCAGATTCACCGGCCACTTAATCGCAGAGGTGGACACCCCGGCTTCAGAAAGTAAAAGTCCTGCCACGTATTTGTTCTACCCATGCACTACACCAGCTGAATTTAATTAGCACAACTCTTCAGCCAGGTAGAGGAGCTAATTAGTGAAATCACTTTGTTTAGTGAATGCCTAGAATAAATACATGGTAGGACTTTTACTTTCTTAAGCCGGGGTGTCCACCTCTGCTTAATTGCGATGGCGCACTGTCCAGGGTGCCCACTGTGCCATCCGATCTACATCTAAACACTGTAAGGAGTCTTTGCAGCAACACTGCGGCATGATGCCCTCAAACACAAATGTAAGCCACTTTATCGTGCCCTGCCGAGTTTCGTTTCTTTCTTCGGGTTCCGCGCGCTTGTGTGGTTTCTCTCCATCCTGAAATTGGTGGTCAGGCTGCTTCACTGTAGGTGTGGTTGGAACAGCGGTGGTCCACTTGAGGAATGTCACTGAAATGGCACGTGTGAATGTTGCGATCGCCGAGCCCTGCAGTGTACAATGGTGACGAAGGCCCACTCAGTGAACAGTGGGCAGGGAAAGACAGCTGGTTGCGGGACACTAAGCCTACACGGCACGAGGTGGATGACAGATGGCTTGATTACACTGATACTTGTAATGATGTTTGCGTAGAGCAAAACTGTGCTTACTGTAGTCTGATCTGTTGGTTGTGAGATTTTCCTGGGGCTGTCCTACTTAGTTTCTATTTAGGGGAACGGATAACGTTAGCACAGCAGCCTGTTAGTACGTGGACTCCCGTTGGGCGTGTACGATTGGGCTCCGCATAGGTAACTAAACGCACATTTCGTCCCTAACAGGGACTGGCGCAGCGCGCCCGGGGATGTGCTTTTTAAACAGGACTACTGATTGTTTGCGCGTGAGGAGGGGCGCTGCATAACACTCCATACCTGTCACATGTGGTCGTAGGGTGTCAAGAAATGCCCCAATTGCTGTACTAAGGGGTATCGTTTCTAATGGCTTGTTTACATAGCATGCTGTATTTGAATTAATTTGAACTAGTTGTCATGTTGTAATGATCTGAATGGTCAGTCTCTAATTTACTCAGTTTCACCTGTGAGGGGTGTCTAGGCTGGTCCTTAATCACACCATCAACAGCCCCTTTCTTGCCCACTGTATATGCAGTTAACTCCATATGTCCAGTTGTCACTCAGTCATGAAATTCAGTCATTTCATTTCTGATTCAGATTCAATCATTCATTTATGCAATACAAATGCAAACCAATTCAGATTCAATTATCTGATGACACAGTTTTGAATCCTTATCTGTACCCCATACATGAATTTTTGAAAGTTATTGATACTGTCTGTCTGTGCTTGGTTTTATGTGCATTTTTTTTAAATAAGACATAATTATTGAGTTGATGTCAGGTCCTCTTTCACTGTCTGGTATAGTAGTTGTACTAAGTGGGTATAGTACCAATTCTCATTACCCCCACCCCACATAGTGTACAGTGTGATTTGTGTGGAAAATAGTTTGAACAAACTGTCTGGTCTTGGAAATATGTTACCCCTTCTTGAGAGAGAGAGAGAAGGAGAGAGCGAGAGAGAGAGCGAGAGAGAGAGCGAGAGAGAGAGAGAGAGAGAGAGAGGAATTCCAGGAAGAGAGGGGAGTAAGTAGTCTTATTGATAATTTTTTTCTTTTTTGCCTAAGTTAAATGATATTGAATGATGTTGCTGTAGGTCATTCTCCCACAGTATGATACAGAATGATGTTGCTGTAGGTCATTCTCCCACAGTATGATACAGAATGATGTTGCTGTAGGTCATTCTCCCACAGCAGCAGTACAGAATGATGTTGCTGTAGGTCATTATAGTACACAGGGAGAATTACGATTGGTTGCAAATAGCAGAGGGATCAACCCACAGAGATGAGGGGCCGATATGAAGCAAGCAAAGTGCGGCATAGTTTAGAATCATAACCCGTAAAACAAGAACAGCAGCAAGTAGTTTGGTGGGTCCCCTTTTTAGCACTTCCCGACACATGGTGGTCAAATGGAGGTATGGCCCTTGTTTCCGGGGAGTACAGGAGGTGTCTAGGGCTGTCCGTTTGGCTGCGGCTGAGCAAACCTCTGCTCTCTTCTCTAAGCGCTCCAATTAACAGAGCAAATAAATGAAGCAGGGGGCAGCAGGGCTGGGGAGAGCAGTGTCTGAAAGCGTTCCCACAGAGTGAGCGGCGCATAGTTTCCTGAGCCCTGCGGTGTGGCAGTCAGAGCATGGCTGCAGGAAGAGGATCTGCCTGGGGCACAGAACACCGCTGCTGCTCTGAGACCTCAGCCTGTCAACTGAGACTGAGCCTTCGCATGGAGGAACACACAGGGTCAGATCTGGCCCCTTTCCTGTGTCAGCCTCCATTTGGCTTGTTTCTCTAGTATAACCTTACTTTTACCTCCAGGTTGCACACGTCTTTTGTTTTGGATAAGAACGTAGCTGGAGATGGTACACTTTTGCAAGGCAATGTATGCATGTCACATTCTCATTAGGGGCTGAGCCCCCCTAAAGGTCTGATCCTAGAATCGCCCCTGCCAGAGTGTGTAACATAATGACTTTATAAAGAATACTGGACATTAAACCTGTTTAAATAAAGCCGTTTGAACCTGTAATTGTTTGTCCCGTCTCTAACAGACAAGCTTGCAAAATCTAACGTTAGAGAGATAAAAATAATTTCAGAAAATAATAATAATAATAATAATAATAATTATTATTATTATTATTATTATTATTATTTAGGGGTGCTGAGATGAAATTTAGGTGTGCTTGAGCACCCCAAAAAAGAGTCTAAAATCACCAGTGATCAACACTGAGGGGAAATACTTCCTTGTGCATTCACCCAGATGCAAACATAATTGAATTTGAATAAATATGCAGTAGAGACCTGGTAAATTATGTAAAGCTCTTCAGGCTTATAATTGCAGGATGTTTAAATGGGTGTTAAGTGCCATCCTCATCTACAGCATCTATGAAAAAAAAAAACCTTCAGAATGTCCTAGTTGTTTTCAGCATCAGGTGGCACACATCAACCCCTAGATCCAATCAACATTTGTCCTTAATGTGGAGTCACAACTAAATTGAAGAATCTCTTTTGATGTGCAGTTTGGCAAGTTCAGTAATTATGAAAGTTAAGGGTGGGCTACCATATCCAAGCCTGTTTAAGGTGTAGCACCATATGCAGATGGGAGAAGCAGGTTCAGTAGCAGAGTTATGGGGGTCTGTGGTCAACTGTGAGGAAGTAGGGGTGACTCAACATATTAGCAGGCTAGAGGAGCAATGATGGGAAGTTATCCTAGTGGCTGCAAAAATGATTGGTCCATACTTGTATGCTTAGAGTGGATATAGCCAATCACCGCTGCGGGGATTGTGACGAGACAGGAAATTGAAGTAGTTCAGCTGATTTCCAGGAACATCTTAAGGAAGGAAATGATTGATGTCTAGTTTTGCTATTTAATCGCCCCCTCACACACACACACACACACACACACACACACACCATATCCCCATCCTCTCTGACTCCTCTTTCCTGTACATAACTCCAGCCATCCCACCCTGTAACCAGTACACCTTCTTCTACCCACAATAATTAGCACATACCGTATATAGACTAACTGCATTAAAACTCATTGTATTGTGATTATGATGTCAGTTTCTCTTATCTCACGCAAGATATTTGGAATTAAATCAGCTTAATTTCTCAGTGGTCAGAGAGACAGAGAACAGAGAGAGAGAGAGAGAGAGAGAGAGAGAGGAGAGAGGGGGAGAGGGAGAGAGAAAGAGGGAGAGGGGGGAAAGAGAGACAGAGAGAGAGAGAGAGAAGTTGAAGAGGTGAGTGCCTGTTGCCCTCCCCCCTGCAGATTACTCCCAGGGGTGTACAACTGGGGATCAGGGAGGCTGAGAATAATGAGTGATGATTCATATCCGGCTCATTGAGGCACAGACAGTTAGCTTCTCAAATGAGAGGAGCACTGTCTCACAAAGAAGGGGAGGGGGGTGTCAGTGAGAGAGCCAGAGAGGGGGTTAGAGAGAGGAGAGAGGTGCAGAGGGAGAAACAGAGAAGGAAACACACAGTGTTTCATACACTGTCGTGATGGTATTGTTTGTTTGTTGCGTGTCTTGTTTTGTATGATTTGTTATGCAGATATTTGGTCCATTTTCTAGCATGGCAGTTTCTCTATTGTAATGTATTCTAGTTTATTTTGTCTTGTTGAGTAGAAGGATGTCCATTACTGGTGAATCTTTGCTTTAATTCCTGGAATTTCTAGACCTTAATTCTGTGCTAATTAATATGAATTGACATTCTGTGTTTAAAATTTTGAAATGATTAAGCAAACATGGCGTTTTTTCTTAATAGACAATGGATGAAGGCTTTGTGACACCCCACCCTGTTATTTCTGAATGAATGAAACTTAAATGTTCATTGAGAGAAAGGGAGGGGATTGCAAACAGAGAAATTAGACTGTATGGCGCTGTCTTTCTCCTCTGGTGCCGGATTTCAGTGCTGCCCCGTAAACGCAGAGCGGGAAAGACCTGCTGCCCAAGTCACCCGAGTAACATGAGTTATGGAGATTATGGAGTTATGGAGATTATGGAGTTATGGAGACAGGTTACGGACTGCACACGTGTAATGTGAACCTTAACGTAGACTGAGTGACTTGTTAATATCGTTTCAGATAATGTGACCAATTTCCATGAAGCCATGCATACATACAGTCAGCATTTTTATTTCTGACAACAACCCTTTGTATGAAGGAACATTTTTAAGTTAAAAATGCGCCATGTCGGTTTTACGCGGATCTCCTTGGCCTCCTTAGCCATTAAGATGTGGTGGAAAGAAAACGGAAAAATACCCACTCAATGACACGCATTATACCGTGGAGAGAGATTTGGGAAGCAAGGTAAACCAGTCTACAAATGCCGTTAACAAAAATGTAAAGACGCACAAACATCCCTGCGTTAGTGCACAGGGAGACAAATGAACGGAGGTAACAGAATGAAAAACTTTTGTGTGTTTGATTCTTTTGCATGGGGAGAGAAACGTATTTCTTCTCGGGTATTGTGGCTGAGGTGTATTTGTGGTTTTGTTATAATGGCATACAAAGGCATTGTTAATATGACATGAAGTCTGTCTGTGTGTGTGTGTGTGAGTGTGTGTGTGTGAGAGAGAGAGAGAGAGAGAGAGAGAGAGAGAGAACAAGATAATGCAATCATTTATGAGGCACTTACAAACTTTGCCAAGTGTGTAATTTCTATTTTTCCAGACCAATGTGGACAAAATAACGAATATTGAATAAACGATGTGTTAAATTAATTTGTTTCAGAGATCTGTGGGAACAGAGCAAGTAAGCAAGCCTTGAAATACATATGGATCCATGGATAATACGTCTTGCTAAGGTAGTTATCTAAGCTCCAACATCTCTTCAAAACTGATTTAGCTGCAGACTTTTTCACGTGATACACCTGTTAGTGGCTCTGTGGATTTCACTGGCGGAATTTCTGCACGTGGTGACGTCATGGTAACCCTACAGCATGTTCATTTTTTATCTTGCATATTTGGTATAAAAAAAAAAAAACATTCTTTTTAAGCCCTAATTTACTCATTACTCATTAGTCATAATCATATATTTGCATCTCTCGCTCTTCCAATATGAATTCGTGATTCGATTTATATTATATACTACTATTGAAATACTGTCCAGTACCAACATATTTTATATCAATGAGTATAATTAACTTTTGCACTTCATACAAGTTACATTATTTTAGTCGTTATTAAGTCATCAGCGAGAAACGGTCTTTAAATTTCTAGCATAATCTTTTACTTGATACCCGCCGTTTTAAATTTGTATAGAATACACGAGCCTCCATGCATGATTTTCAAATTGCACATAGTCATATGCCGTTTTAAATCCTTCTTGATTTGAGGTTAGAGAAATGTGCATATTACGTAGAAATAAACATGAAGAACGTCCACCACGTTCATATCTTCGTATAGGCATGAAAAATGAGTACTGATCTCTTTTTGACTTCAGCGAATTCTGATGGCAGTCTTCTGTTACAGTGTTATTAGAAATAAATTTGTTTCTATTCGTAGGAGTTCTTTAAACAAATTAGTAATGCACACAAGTATTTATCTTTGATTAATTAAATTATTAATTTTGAGTTCAAAAGGGCCGAGGACAAGAAAGTACAACTAATTATACTTAATTGAGCAGCTGTACCGAATTCATTCAAGGGGCAAATGTATTGTTAAACAAATTTTCTTGTTCATATTTGTACTAACAACTGTGAGAGCGTTTTTTTTTTCCCATTTGCATTTTTCCCCACTTCCAAGACCAACGTTAAACTAACAGCCCAGTCAAACCTAAGTAAGAGAACCCGGCTTGCATGACAACCACGGTACCCAGTGGGCTCCACTGATCTACGCTACTGTGTTATATTGTGTAAGATATCAATTTGCAGTTAAAAACAACATTCACGAGAGGTTGTATGACCAAATTATGGCAAACTATGATTACTGTAACTATGTTAATTTGCATAATCACTAAACTGTCCGAGAGTAATGGTGTTGTTGGGGATGATATCGTTATGGCGGTTTGCAGTGTTAATTGATAAAATCGCTCTGAGTAGAAGGCGCACCTCATCAAATCCTGCATTTAGAATTCCTCATTTTTATTTACATACGATTGCCGATGTAATGCACAATATATCATAACCCTCTTTCAAATAGCTACGAGCCTAATTTTTTAAGTATTCAAAACGGGGAAACGGGAGGACGAACTGAGACGTAAATAGCTCGAGTGAAACTCGGCCGTTTATGCTCCGACATTTTCGCAGGTGGCTCCCCCTGCTACCACGGGTTATCTAAGATATGTCGTGAACGTACCTAGCTCTACGAAGTATTCTGTATATATACATAATTACACCGAAAAGGTAAAATCTAGCCTATTATTATAACTTATAGGATAAAGCTATTAAAGAAATCATTGCTGCAAAAACGCCCCCAGACCGATGTTGCTTTATTAAAGGGAAAACATTGTGCAAAGATTATTTTGCACAAAGCGTATTTCTACTGCTCAGTGCTGCAGTTAGTCCTGCAGCTAATTTTTATAAATATTTGATAACTTCTCGTTGTAACATTTCCCCGCCGACATTAATGCACTATTTGCATATGCCCCACAGAGAAACGTCGATTTTCGACGCGTTGTGCAGGTGCCGGCTCTACGTGTCTGAAGTATGCCGACCGTCGCGCCATGCTGACAGGTGTATCTCGTGGGTGGGGAACGTGCACTTTATTTAACAAGAGAGTTGCCTCTCCTGCCGTCCTTTCTTGACCTTTTGTTCCTTTGCAACAGAAACCACAATAGATCTAGGAAATCTAGGAAAGCGTGTATTTTGGGCAATTCTCTGGGCTGGCGATTGGGGGCACTCACCTTCAGCAGCAGCTCCGCCTCCTGGTTGGGGGAGGTGAGCCACGCCCTGTTCTGCAGGCCACAGGTTGGCACACCTGAGGGGTGCATGATGCATCTTCCACACCTGTCTTCCACAGCAGAGAGGCCGTGCTCAGAGAATCAGTGGGGAAGAGGATTAGGACCACCCCCACCCCCCACCTACACTCACCCACGCACTCACACTCACACACACATACACAACCACACCCACCTACAACCACTCATACCTGCACACCACCACCACCTTTTTAAAGGTCACATAAAAATTCACTCCTCACATTTCTGCTGATTCATATTATATCTGTTGATATACATGTTGTCATTTTTGTATTCTTTAAAGAAATGGACACTATGTGATATGTGTGTGTGTGTATGTGTTTGGGGGTAAACGCCAAACTGGCACTCTTCAGGAGTGTTACGAACTCAAAATTCTCCTTGACTTACCTGGTCTTCCCTTACAGTTTCAGCAGACGAAGGGAATGCCCACTCACAAGCTCTATGCGAAACAGGATGTAACATCAACTCTTTTTATTCCGCATAGCGAAGAATGCTAAGCTGCATGCAATGGAGCCACCAAGATTCACACAGGATGATGCACTGATCACGCTTCGGTTTAGAGACCACTTGAGCATTAGTGTCTGTCTCACTCAATTCTGTCCCTCCATTTGAAAACCTAAATCCCTTTGAAAACTTGAAAACCTTAAACGAAATATACCAACTACACAAAAAAAAAATCAAGAGTAATCCTTAAACGTTAACACCTGTCAGGTGTCTCATAAACCATAGAAGCAGAAGCTGAAAGCTGACAGGAAAGGACAAAAAAAAAAAAAAAACAAAACATATTAAAAATTAAACCTATATATTATATATGTGTGTATCTAAATAAATATCACTGCACTTCAGGAGCTGATCTGTGAGCACACAGTATTCTGAAGCACCGCAGCAGTGCATGGAAAAGGACGGACTATACTTCTCTCCTTTTTTACTTTTTAATAAGAATAACAAATGCATTCCATGGAATGTGACAATACACAGGCTCACGAGAGAAGGGGGGGGGGGGGTCATACTGTCTACGTCTTCCTGACGTTTATAATGGGCTTCTGGTTCATATATATATTTATGTATATAATTAATATAAAGATCAGCCGATGGTGTGGATGATGGTCTCGTTGCTGTTGCTGCAGTGAGTTCAGGGAAGGGGGAGGGGCTGGTGTTGGGGGCGGGGCCTAGCCTTTGGAGGCTGCGTACTGGCACAGGAGAGAGGAGATGTCTCCTGATTCTGTGACCTCCTCAGGGAGAGAGCCCTCCTGGTCCTTGATGGAGGGGTCAGCTCCTGCCTGTAGGAGCAGCTCCACTATGTCCGCGAACTCACAGGCCGAAGCTGTACGAGATGAGAGTAATTAAAAAAATATATTGTCATTTAGCAGATGGTCTTATCAAGTGACTTACATAGATTACAGTTGTTACATGTTATCCATTTATACAGCTGGACATTTACTGAGCCAATGGTGGGTTAAGTACCTTGCCCAAGCAGTGCCCCAGCAGGGAATCAAAGCGGCAACCTTTTGTTTACAAACCCTGCACCTTACCACTATGCTACACTGCGGGTGAAGGAACAGGTCACATCTCAGGGGCATGTTCTCTTTGTAACCACGTCCTGTAGCTCTCAACATTTTGGGAGTGCTTAGCGTAGCTCTGCAACTGCTTTATGAAGCTCTGCAATCACTATGTAGCTCTGAGGCTGCTTAATGTAGCCTTGTGACTGCTTTATGAAGCCTTGCAACTGCTTTATGTAGCTCTATGACTGCTTTAAGTAGCTCTATGTACTCTTAATATAGGTTGCTGGAACCCATAATGCTGGCTCTAAGTTTTAAATTCTGGAAACTTTGGGGTGCAGCTCAATGACAACTCCAGAACAAATACACACTGGTGGTGTAAATCATTCTGTAGAATAGCTCATGAAACAATACTCTAGAATAATCATTAAAACCAGTCTTACCGTAGTGTAATGCTGTCTGACCTTCATCATCCTGCCAGAAAGAACAAAAAAAGAACCAAATAAATAAACAAAACATTTCTCCATAGTCTGAGAATAGACATTCCTGTATATAAAAAATCCTTCATTTTTAAGTATACATTAAAAAAAGAGCAGCACAAACATTTCAGTCCTACTTAATGACTCATCTCCACTCTGCTACAGGGGAACAATGACATTATTGTTGGCAATTACAGTAGATTATCGGCAGCCTGTTCTGAGACATCAGTCATTCGCCATGGGAGGAAAGAAAGGGAAGCTGAATTAGGATTATCTTCCTCCCCTCCGGAAGGGTTGACATTTGGATGCCATTCATTTGCTGCCAGTCAAACCTCACAACTGCTGTGTCGGACATTTAAGCAAACATGGCTCCATCCATTAGCATCTGACTGATGACAGCAGGGTACAGATGTACAGTCAGCACCCAGGGACAGAAATAGCACTCCCAGTGCATAGTGGTGTGACCTGTTCCGGGTTTTACTTGTGTAGAGGGGAACCTGCCTGTTGGAGGTACACTAAACAGCTCCTGGTAAGAAGTGGAATGGCTCAGACTGCTACACAGTGAAGGTGCAGTTTCACAAACCTGCACACTGTTCCTTTACTCTGACATTTATTATCTATATCTCAGAGTGTTTATGAGATTCTTGTCAGTCACATAATGCATTATTCAGGTCAGTATCCATTTAAATCAGATATCATCTGCTTCCTGAAGGAAATCAGCATCGTGGGGGCGGGGTGGGGGGGCTGATGGGATCTATGTTTTTAAACCCCAGCTGTAAGCAAACAGTATGCATAATGCACTATCACCATTTTTACCTCACCACACTGTGTCAGTCATGCAAAAGGAGCCAACATGACCCACACAGGGACAACAACAGACAAAAACATTCAGGCACAGAGTCTGCGACAACAGACATATGAGGAAAAACTCAATTTAAGACCCTGGCCAATGGCGTGTCCAACGTTTCTTCCTTAGATTCTTCCAAGCTTTGCATGCAACAATTCATTTAGCCACAGCTGAGATTTTCCCTGTCCAGTCTTACCTGAATCATGTAATGGAAGGGATTTCAGGCTGGTCTGTTAGTACTGCCTGATTTTTAACTTCAGCAGGCTATAGCGTGGAGGCCCTGTGCATGCTCCTGCACGCTCTGGGGTGTGGGGTGGGGGAGGTTTATGACTGATACATCTTCAGGTAGATATTATATTTGGCCCCAGTAATCATTACAGACAGGCAAAGCTGCCAGTCACCAGCCACAGTGTGAACTACCGTAAAATGTCAGTTACGAAATATCATTAGTCATAGCGACGGTTCTTTATACTTATTAAAAACTCATAATAGACCTACCCATTACACACCACACTGATCCAACCCATGCGGACCTCATTCTCTTTGAAGAATGGAGAGTATTATGATCAAAGCAGCAGAAACGCCCACACCTGGGCTGATCTTTGGCTCCTCTTTCTGGCAGCTGTGAATCGAGTCGGACCTTATAACCATGTGAGGGCACAGCAACCACACCAGCGAATCGAACCCGAGACCTCATGATTATAAGCCCAGTTCTTTCACCGCCACGCCACAGACGGCCCCAGAGCAGCAACATCGGCTGCTGCGTGTAAGGCTTCCAGAAATATAATTTCATAACTGAAGTGTCTGATGAAATGGTGGAGGGCAGGTGTTTCATGCACACAAACGTATGGGGATAATGGAAAAGAGCGAGGGCTCAGTGCTTTTAGTCTCCTCTCAGTAACGTGGGAGGCCAGGGTGAACACGGTGCACGAGAACCACAAGGAAGAGGAACAAAGACAGGAGTTCACCAGCACAAACTGCACACAGCATAGCAACTGAAACAACACCGTCTAGCAACACAACACACGGGGAATAGATCCACTGCATACACAGCAGCACACACACTCACACACACTCACACACGCTCACACACGCTCACACACACTCACACACACTCACACACACACTCACACACACACTCACACACACACACTCACACACACACACTCACACACACACACACACACACACTCACACACACACACTCACACACACTCACACACACTCACACACACTCACACACACTCACACTCACACACACACTCACACTCACACACACACACACACACTCTCACACACACACTCACACTCACACACGCTCACACACGCTCACACACACACACTCACATACAGAAAATGGGCATACACTAAGAAATGCAAACAGAAAAGGCGACTTAACGTCTCTAAGGTGATCTGTGGAAAGAGGAACCTACTGTGTACCCTGATCTTGGTATACAGAGTCTTACACTCCCAAAAGTACTCTTCATACACCATCATTTGTACATTTTTAATGGCAGTAATGTTGTTTGAGTGATTTTGACTGAAATGGCTTCCCCTGATTTGTCCATCTGCTGGGTGTTTCCTCGTAGACAAATCCCTTAATGAAGCCCTGATGAACACACCTGTGGTTTAGCCCTCAAAGACCTCCAGACACAAACACCCTGGGAGTCTATCTGCAGGAGTCTGATAATCAGTTCTGGCTTATTGTTGTACATCAATCTGCATTTAATATTCATGAGTATAGACAGGCTTTGCGCCCTGGCTAAATGAAATTAAAGTGCAGGAGTCAAGTCTGGTCCCTGGAGATTCACACACGGTAAATGCACACACTACAAGGCAGCTCTCTCTGACTCTTGCTCAGTCATTCCCTGACCTCTGACCTGGGCAATGTGGGCGTGGCCTGTGACTCACCTGGCTGTTGATGTCGGCGTTGTTCTGCAGCAGTACGGACACCAGCTCCTTGTGCCCCCGATCACACGCCCAGTGCAGCAGGGCCCGTCCCTGAAACACACGCCGCATACACACTGACAGACCGGCCACACTGTGCCCCTGCCCCGAAAACTGGAGTCAGTCTGCACAGACCGGCCACACTGTGCCCCTGCCCCGAAAACTGGAGTCAGTCTGCACAGACCGGCCACACTGTGCCCCTGCACAATTCCATATGCATAATTATACATAAGGGGAGTGAAAGATCACAGTTTACAAAAGATCACACTTGCATGTGATCCTGCATGTGACCAACATGCATAAACACCTAAGCATGTCCACATCCCAGGGGTGCATATTTACAAAATATGAACAAACAAGTGAAATGGGGCTCTACAGAGAGAAACATGGAAATACTGCTTTCCTGTGCATGAATAGTATAATTAATAAACCATCAGGAAATGCCTGCTGACACAGACAAGGGGCTGCAATGACACACGAGCGCTTTGATTAAAATAACGATGAGTCAAAACAAAGAGGAAATCTAATTTTGCTGGTTGTGTCTGAAAGCACTATCCTGCTGAATATTCTCAGCAGGTTCGCTGATCTGAATGGTGTGTGGATGGGCTGACTGTGGGCCCAGTGTACTATAGGTCTGTATCCATGTTCACGAGTCATCTGTCAGACAAAATCCCAACTTTCCAAACCATTAGTGTTTCTTTTTAAAGTTGTATTACTATTCAAGTATTGATGTTCAAAATGAATTTTTTTCAATTCATTTATTGTTGTTGATTTATTGTTTCATGCATTTTAGAGCCATAATGTGTGCCAATTTAGAGGAATTACCAACGATTGTAAAATACATCTGTATCACGTCGTTCACCTGGTAGTACTTTATTTGATAGGCCTACTAATAACATAACAACAATGGGCAAAATTTCATGATGGCAGAAAATTTTCAGCCCCTTCGGCCATTGTGATGAATGAAAACGTGTCCTAGCAGAAACCTTGGCTGTCGTAAGAGCCCTTCACAGCTGCATTGGGCTGAGGTGTTGTGCTTGTGTAACTGCACGTGTTTTGTGAAGCTGAGCGTACCTCCTCGTCCTTCAGATTCACGTCCACCTTCTTTGAGTCGATGGCCTTGGTGACGTGCTCGATGTTGTTCTCTCTGCAGTAGTCGAATATGTTCTTGTCCTCTTCCCTTGAGAATGAGGGAAAAGCGACACTGGAGTGACGCGAGCAGTCGATACACGACACAGCAGACAGGAGGCTGACGCTCCACAGCTTCCTGTCTCTTACGGTTACTGCTGTCGTACAGGGTCATTCTTGTAGTCAGGATTGTGGTGAGACTCGCTCTGTTCATTTGATTGAGCAATGTTCTTATTTTCATTGTAACAGTTATCAGCATTGACCTCAGTGAAACCAGTGCTTTAGACAGGAGTATTCAGTACTCTTATCCGTCTAGCAGTGAAGAGGTCTGGACTTGTGTTGTGGAAAAAGTTTCCCTTGTGTCACACAGGAGCAGGAAGGAGAGGAGGAGAGAGGAGAAGAGAGGAGGAGAGGGGAGGAGAGGGCAAGAGAGGAGAAGAGGAGGGAGGAGAGACAGGGAGGAGCTCTCACTGCTGAAGAGCTCAGAACAGGAACACAACAGCAATTAACAAGAGGGTGAGTGAGACAGGAAGAGCTATGACTTACATGGTTCCCAGTATGTTTTAGTTTGTCCACTGAAAAGTCAGTAAATCCCAGCACCTTAACAGAAATCCTCTCCTGCAGCATGCACATAATGATGATCCATATTTTTAATATGGGATGCCTAATGCTCGTTCCCCATTTTCTCTCAGTCTGGAATGACCAGCTGTGTCACAGAAGGCGCTTCGCAGATGCAACCCACACCGACAGAGTGAGACAAGCACGTGCTCTGCTCCAAAACACATGATGTCGCCACCATTTCTACACACACAACAGTCCTCATGCCAAGCATGGACAGGCATGAGGAGGACTCTTCATACGTGGCTTTATGCAGGCAGACTGCGGGCACCTGAGCGACCAGCAGGGGTCGCTAATGAGCAATGACACAGACAAGCCCCTGGCCCACCTACCCTTGCCTCTATCTAGTGGAACAGCGGCAGTTTTGTTGCGTCACTGTGGGTTAGGGTCATCATCAGCTGATAAACCCGGGCCGTAGGACTCAGCCTTCCACTTGAACATTTTACATTTTTAATTTACATTTATTTATTTAGCAGACGCTTTTATCCAAAGTGCATACAGTAAGTATAGCAACAGTATGGGGACAGGATGTGTACAGTTCCACAATGAGACAGTTCTCAGCTGAGAGCAAGGTCTGTTTGAGGACGCAGTACTATCAGGTTTGTACAACTACAGCGTATAGGGCAACTAATACGATACACTTTCAAACGGCGCAATGAGCGTCAGGGTAAAGGTGGCGACAAGAACATCAGGCACTTTTACTGACTGAGCCACTAGGGAGCCCATAACTGTGTATAATTATGGAAACCTTGGCAATTCTGCTTTTGTTAGATTCTCAAAAATAGCAGGCAAGATGTTCTCTTCAACTTACCTGAAGACAGAACACTACCACTTGCATAACTGTTCAAAACTCTTCAACAAACATTTTCTACTAAGAAAATTTCACGGCTGCGATACTACATTTCCTTATTATCAAAGCTTTATGATAAATATCTATCATCTGTCACCTGATGGTCTCCTCCTGGAAGAGAGAGCTGACTGCCGCACCTCCAAACCCCGTCCGACGCCCCCTTCTGTCGGAGAGCTGCAACAGGAGACCACAACAAAAGCCATCATTCATGATAAACCATCAGACTGTCCGTCATTTAACACATGCAGGATCAAACAACACACCCAGAAGACACCCTGTCCCACCGAGTGCTTTAGTCCTGGACCACAGCTGTTCATTCAGAAAGTTGCCTGTTTTTTTGTTTTTTGTTTTTTAGCTGAATGTTGCCTTGTTAAAAGTGTATTGAGGAAATTTTCTCAGTTAAAATCATTTTCTCAAAATTTTGTAACAGCGTGAACAGCCTAGATGAGAAGGAGTTTAAAACGCTCCTTAAGTTCAGGCACCATCTTTATAATACCCTGTGAAGCCACTGAAAAAGGCCTGCTTTCGAACATGCATCACAGCAGAGGAAAAACTGGCAAGGTACAGTTTCATAATTCCGTTTAGAGTTTCTAACTTAAGCTGAAGGTTTGCTGATGCACTTCCTGTTATCAAAGGGCTGCCGATAAGCCTAACAATTCACTCACAAGAGGTCAAGCAGCTCACTATTATGTTTGTCCTTGTTCTGTCTGGGATCTGCTCACAGTTGTGACAAAGCGCTGTGTTACGCAAACGTTTCTGTTTACACGGTAAAGGTCTGCCCCTCCCCCACCCTTCTGTGCAGTTTCAGGCCGTGTCAGCATTAGCAGCATTAGCAGCATGACACAGCGGCCACAGAGGGGTACAGAGGGCCTGAAGGTTTGTGTGTGATGAGAATCACACAGATCTTACACTGAGAAGGGTGGAGTCGGCTGGTTGAGACAGTACTCTCGACTCTTTTCGGGAAACAGACTGACACGGGGAAGCTCTCTTTTAAAGGAGATCTTCAATCATGACTTTGCATGTCAACAAATGCTCTATTTGCCATATTCAGTGATGTGTGTTCACAGAAAGGAAGGACATAAGGAAGCGGGTGATACTTTTTTTACACCAGTAAAATACTCAGTGTTAAGTCTTCCTTTACAGTAGCATTTATGTAAACATAGCTAATTTCTCTGTAGGTCCCGAAAAGTTTGTCCTAAACCGCTCATGAACCAAATCTGGAGTTACTGCAAATCAAAGGGAAGTTCTGAGTGGGAAATCCATCAATCATCAATCCATCAATCCATTTCTTACAGAATGCAATAAACAATAAACAATGGTTTAAACATGTAAATGTTGACTCCTGGTGAAGGTATCAATTAAAATTTGAGTTGTTGCCTTTAAAACATGACTTCTGACCCCACCGGCAGAGGCAGATTTACCTTCTGGCTGCCTTCTGGGTCCAGGGCGTGGACACAGGATACATACTCCTGCATGGCCTGCTCTGCACTCATGTCCCCCAGCTGCCTCCAGGCCTGCCTGTGACAGAGCACACACCACCATCACAGCTGCACAGACCTGCTCCATTCAATGCATTTTGACATCCCGGCAGAAATCACTCCCTAGTTGGATCCAGATGGTGCAAACACAAAGATGTACTTTGCTGTAAACCACCCATGGCAACTCGAGGGCTTTCTGATTATACACTTGACTACAGACATCTTGACCTCGTTTTACAAGCCAATATCTTAGCTATTGTACATTCCGATTTGTGTTATTTTCCTATCATAAAGAACGTTTTTCACGTTCAAAAGAATTTGTGAGGGTATAGTTTGAAACTGAAGATGCCTGAATACGTACCATTTCCTCTGACCTTCAAAGTCAAAAAATCCAGGCTTTGGCGTGTTGCACTTTCCAACCTTCACCTGGAAGAAAAGATGAGTGAAACTCTGTTGCTCCTATAAAATCAGCCTGTTATCAGTATTTGACAAACACACCTTTGAGCCAAACGGATACATATGACAGTAATGGGTACAACATATCTTTTTTCTCAGGAAGTGGCTTCAGAATGGCCCTGCATGTTAATACTGACTACACTGGGACTATTAAGAGACAGTGCCCAGGAAAAGGCAAAGCCATACAGAAATGGAAAGGACTGAGCTGTGACTGATATGTCTTCAGCTCTTTACTCTGAAAGATTTAAAGCCTGCATGCAATATTTTGTTTATTATGACAATCAGTGGTGCTCATTTTTTTAAAGCTCATGTCAACAAAGGCAGAAAAATTAAGTTACGCATGAACATAATCCTCAAGATGGAAAACCACAAAACTCTAAGATTGCTTGGTTATGTGTATTATTATATTTTTTGTAATATTTATTTTATTTTGTAGTGTTTCTGTTTAGTGTTGTTGGTCCTGTGCATATGTACTTACATACTAACATGTTTCATAAATCTCCTCGTCTACCAACATAATGTTAAAATGTATCACTTTATTTTTTCTATTTTCACTAATAACAAATAACATGTATTTTAGTAATTGTCAAGCCACGAACAGATCTGCGGACCGGTGGGCTATGTACTGTCACTGACAAGCGGTACAGAGCCCTCTTGACTACTGACCACTGTTAAATATTATCGAAAAACAAACAATAACTGTAACTGGTCACCACTTTCTCGCTGGATCATCGCTCTAATTTCGGAGTAGGCGTTCTGATTGTGCATTTGTGTTCCACGCCCTCTCGCCTATGATTGACGAGGAGAACACCGGATTTACACCAATCAGAGGAAAGAGCGTACACGATGTGGGAATGGAGTCGAATTTGACTGGGTTTACTAAGATTTTTTAAGATTCTTGACAAGTCACCAAGTAACTCTAACTACATACCGTTTGCAGAAGACTGCAACGGACATGCTGTTGGTTGCATTGTCCACATCGTACACATTTTGTGGACAGTGAATAATTTCTTTAACTATACTAGGACTAATTCAGCGAGCAGCTCATCTTACCCTCTCCAGAATTGCGCGTGCTGTTCTTTGAGATATGCGTCATGACACAGCTCACTAACTATAGCGATCAATGTGAAAAATAAATAAATAAATAAATCAGTGATAGGTAACTATGTGAGAGACCAAAATATGCACTACCTAAGATACTGTGTACTATGACACCCTCCCTGGGTAGTTATCTATAACTAGATAGCCATCTAGGAGGCTGTGGAATTGAGGAAGTTGACAAGAGTCTGTTCCAGAGGGCCCCTTGGGCCGTTTTAACACTAACACTAGCCTCACGGTGGTCAAGTAGCTAGGTGGCTAGGTAACCAGCTAGCTCGCTAACGTTATGGCACATTGCTAGCTAGCTGCTGAGTAAACGTTGTAGTGAATCAAACCGACAAGTCCGTGCACCTTTGAAACAATCAATGAAAAATGCGTCCGTGTATCTGGTTACCTGTTTATACCTGGCGTACAGGTACAGCAACTGTTCTCTACTGGCCGTCTGGACCAGACTAGGGACCCGATCGGCCGCAGCCTCGAACTCAGCTTCCAGCTCAGCCCCTTCAAGTCGATGTCCCAAATCCACAGCCCCGCAATCCATACCCCGCAGACCTAAATCCGAATCGGAATCCGATCCACCGAGCGGCTCTCCTGTGTCGGGCCGAGCTGGGTCTGTACCTGAGCCGGTGGCAGAGTCAGGGGAAGACGATGGAGATCGGGACGCCATATTTAGTACTTTGATGAGTGTATATAAAGTGGTTGCTCGATCTTGCTCCTCTCAGAGGTGCCTTGGTAGATTGCTTTACACGATATCTCACAAACAGACAGTCCCCGAACTGTCATCGAGGGGATGTAATGTTCCGCGTTACAGTCGGACGCGTTGTAAATATGGTCCGTCCTTGGTACGCTGCTATAAAACGCATTAGTCGAAACCACGCCTGGAAGAGAATGGTTCCGATAGTAACCATACTACAGTTTGGAATACATTTTGACTTTTAAAGCTTATCGTTTAAAACTAAAAGTAAAAATACAACTTCATCCCGTAATAATCACATCACGAAATATATTGTAGCATATAAGACACTACAATACATTTCCAAATGTAGAAATATTATGAAATGTATGAAAGTGGAAATTATTCATTTATTTTGGTATTTTAAAGAATTTATTTATGTGACACAAATTTTGCGTGGGTCAGTGTCATTATTAAAGCAACATTTAACCAGCTAACTTGAGATGACGACAGTAAAGGTATCTTTACCATTTATCGTTTCTCTTTCATTTTAATTTTAAGATGTTCCAGCAGGGGGCAATATTTACGAAGTAACAAAATGCTGACTGGGACCGTTGTGGGTGAATTTGTTTTGCTGCTACTAAAAAGAATACACCTGTAATATCTGGTCCGAAAAAAATAATGATTATGTAGGACAACATCAAACAAAACTGAATGTACTGCTGTATAATCGTGTTTTATAAGCTCCTATGGGCTGGGAACTATAGTGTGCGTGACGATTAAATATAGGCTAACATTAATCATTAAAATTTAATTAAAAGACCTAAATTTATAATATTTACAATATTATAAGCACGCATGCCGTACTGTGGAGTGAAACATTTGGCATTTTTACACATGGCATTTTTATACATGTTAATAAATGCAAGTATGTTAACCCCCAAGCCTATGTTGTAGCAGTATTACACATTTCATGCATATATGGAAAATGTATATTGTATGTTTATTTCATATTGTTAGACATAATGTCCATTACTTATTCATAATGGCTGTCTTTCTCATGACTAAAGGCTTCTTTACTAAGTGGTAGTCATTACCAAAATACTACAGCACTACAAATATAACTATATGCCTGACACACAGGCCTTATATCAATCGATGATACAAATGTTTCTCTTAATATGCAGAGTAAATAAACTGACTAAAATTCAGTGCATGGAAAACTATAATCAATCATACAGTTGACTGTTATTGAGAATATAATAATAATCATAACAATCTCAATTTGGGTGAGTGACAATGATTTAGACTCGGGATCATGAAGCATTTATAACTTTTCAGTGTTGTTTCATAATGCTGGAATGCTTTTTGCAGGCGTTGTTATCCATGGTGGCCCGGTGTTAAATAGACTGGGGCCCTTAGAAACACTGAAGCCCTGTTGTTAAATACAACACTGCAGTCTGACAGTGTACCAAAGATTGCCTGGCATAGCGAGTTTGTGCGAGTCTCACACAGAGTGTCAGTCAGGACAGACCGATGTTTGCTCATTCGCTGGCACGAGCACGCCACCGGCAACACGTTTGTGAATACAAGGACTAGCACATCTCTGCTTTAGCATTTCTGTCACAGCTTCATCAGAATGGCAGATGGAGCTTCTGAACACCAAAGTGAAGTATCAGTCTGCATATACTGGAAACACAAGGAACAAGATGTAAACGAACCAGAGAACAATGGAGATGGAGGAAAACAAAAACAACTGCAAAGAGTAGTGACGCAAAAACCAGGTCATTGTGCAATTGAATCAGAGGTAATCGGCAGTCATTCGTGCTTTCTGTCTCAAAAAAGGCCTTCGTTGTAGGTCTGTTACTGCTCCACGCTGTGACAGTACAGCCAAGAGTTCAGACCATGATAAGCGTCGAAAACACTGAGTACTAAAGTCGTAGGATGAGCTCTGATGACAGTTGTCGTGAGACAGATAAACACGAACAGTTCAGATATGGACACACTGTGAAATAGGTCAGTTATACTGATCCAATTTCATAAATAAAGCACAACAATAAGGCTGTTGTTGCTGCGGTTGTGTGTCTTTTTAGAGGGAGGGTACACGCAATGGTGTATGGGGACGAACACTACTAAGACAATTAGTATGAAAACTGAATTCCGATAAACATAATAATCTATTTAAAATGGAAAAAATGACGATTTATATTTTTTTACTAATGTATATTTCTCAGTCAGCAAGACTATCCGTTTGTCATCATAATGGACACAACGTAAGCCTACAATTATGAGTCATTTAAACGCGAGCGTCAGAAGATCACGTGATTTTCCAGGCCGTTTCACGCCGTGACTGTTCGAGTCGAATAAAAGTGCGCTCTGGTTGTTTGCCGCTATAGCAAGTCAAATTTGCGGTAGTAATTGCGACGTCAGACTTATCTCTGGTGGTCTCTGACTGTTTGGAACGTAACTCGTGTGTTTCTAACTTTGGTTCACCAAGAATGTGTGCATTATAAAAACAAATGCATTCAGAGCACGTGACGCAACCGTTTAATGAATTATATCTGCATCTTCACTCCCTCGGGAATTTCCATCAGTCCAAAAATGTCAGCAGGAAACCCGGGGTATTTATACATGAAAACAACAGAATTCTGGTGTTATACGCGTCTATCAGGATATAGACTAAACGAACGAACTGATTTTCCAATTAGGCTACTTCATGCTAATTATACCTACTCCCTGATCTGAAATTAACCGAAGGTAGATTTAATAAAAGTATAGCGTTTGTTTGAAGGCTCCCGATGCGAGTCACTGTAAGTGCACTTCGTGTGGACGTGTTCCTCAGTGTTGCTGTGGTGTATTTATCTATCAGTCGGTCCCCTGCTGCGTCTCTGATGGGTTATCTCTGCGATCCAGACCCCGAGCGCGCCGGCTGCTGATGCGCAGTGACGTCACCGCGAGGGACCGTCTTTTGTTACGTGGTGACGTCACAGCGTTGTTTACCGAGCGTTATGGCGGTTGGAGCAACTCTCAGAACCGATCCGAAACGAAGAAGGGAAAGGAGCCCGAGACGTCCGTTGCTAACCGCTGCTTCGTTAACGGCACAGCTAACATAATTGAGTCACTCGGACCCAGGGAGGGGGGGTCAGTCGGCGTGTGTGTGCGGTGAATGCCGTCCCCTCTCCGGGCAGTAATATGCGGGACGGCGGATCTTCGCAGCGCAGCGATCGTCGGGACCAGGCAGAAGACAGTGCGGACTCTCACCCGCAAAGCTAACGTTAGCCGGCTGGCTAGCAGAGCGCCGTGCCTGCGGCTACACCGCGCCTGCGGGCTTAGCTACAGCAGCCACAAGGTGACAAAGAGTCAAGACGAAACGAACTGGCTGAAATTTAGGAGGAGGGGAGGCTGCTGAGGATGAAATTTACGGAGCACCTTTCGGCTCACATCACTCCGGAGTGGAGGAAACAGTACATTCAGTATGAGGTAAATTACACGGTTTACAGTGAAAGTTAATGGGGAACCAGCAGCAGCGCAGCGGCCGATGCGCACAGGGAACCTGGCTAGAAAGATAACTGCCAAAATTTTAAATAGTTCGATAGTTATCACTCGTAGTTAGCTATTCAGTTTAATGTGAAGACCGCCAGATAGGAGGGCTGAATAGCTGGTTACGAGTAATAGTGTTACAGGACAGCCGAAGGAGGTGATGGAGTGTAGCTAGCTGTCTTGCTAGCTGTGATGCGCCTGGCTAGCTAGCTAAGTAACCCTGCTACCTGCAGTACAGTAGCTGATCTAGGTAACTGGCTAGCTCTCTCCAGGGCACTGGGATGTGCCAGGTCTTGCTGCTGCTTAATTTCTCAGGTTTACAGTAAACGCGATCTCAGAACAGTCGCCAGCGGTGACTTTGCCAGCTGGCCAGTTTCACGGTCAATAGTTTAATTAGCTAGCTGTTAGCCAACAGTATTTTCAATGTAGGGAGTTGAGAACCAGCAGTAGAAGAAGGACCAGCGATATTTTTCTTCATGATCAGTTATCTGCACTTCATTTCTGAACCAAGACATTATTAAATATTGTATCATTTACCAATAACACTGCGGCACCAACGCGCTTTGCTTTGCCCTGAAGTCCTTCTCGGGGAGATCACGGTGTGCCGAGAGGACAGGCAGCGGAAGGGACCAGCTAATGTCAGCTAGCTTGATTGTTAAAGCTTGTCGGAAGATAAGTGTTTTTGTCCATCGTAGTGACGGTGGATGATATTTTGCCCAAATATCAATATCATATTGATAGCCATTATGTACACAACTGCAGGAGGATATTAGCCTCCTCTGTTAATTTTTCGATATTAATCATAATGTTACTATTTTTACTTTGTGAACGTACGCTTTTAGTGTGCCTATACCGTTGGCCATTGTTCAGGGTGCAGGCATGATATTAGCATCCCCGTTGTTTAAAAGAGACGGGCTTCTCTGAAATGAGTAGTATGAGTAGTAATTATGATGGCAAACATTTTTTGTATCTTTAATTATCATTTTTCATTATGATGAACCTAAATTAATGTTTTTCGTCTGCTTTCTTCGAGGGAACAGCTCCAAATATCCCTTTTGTTGATTAAGAGCAGGTCAGAACAGGTTGAATGAATCATTGCAATGACAAGATGCAACCTGAAAAAATGTTGTAAGCCTAACGGAGACTTTAAAACAAATTTTATAAGTGATTAATTTTTGGTTAATACAACGATAGTGTTTTTTTACCCTGAACCTGACAACAATCTAAGGTCAGTTTACCTGTCTTTATTAATAAAGCCCAATCTGTTTGCAGATACTGATCCAATACCAGGCTAACGACAATGGGAAGAATCTGTCCACTTCCTGTACATACACTTTCCAGCTTACCATGCAATGCCTACCAGACCCAGCCTACTGTGCTTTTCCTCCTGCAGTAGGAAGCAGGAAGGACTTCAAAACCTACCTCACCATATCATATAATAGCTCACCCAGCAGTGCAAATAAAGTATAAATGGTGCATTTCAATGATATGACTAGATATTATGTTGTACTTTAACATTCTAGTTGTTGTCCATTGTACTTCGAGAATGTAGTTTACAGCAAAATGTAATTTACATTACAATCTGTCATCCTTAACTAGAGTGGGTTCTAATGGCTCTATGCCCAAACATTTCCCTTCTATTCAGGCTAGAAAACGAGGCTGTTTAATTGAAACACATAACTGTAGGACTGAATCGTCTTTCCAAGGTTTATTGGCCTTACAGTTTAATACAGTTTTAATATTAGGCCAGACTCTCCTTTGATTGCAGCAACAGAACAGGGTGAGGCTGTTCCCCTACGAAATGAATGTGTGTGTGGTTGAGCATACAGCGTGCATGCCTGCATGTCTGTGTGTGCAGACTTGCAGAAAATCAATGCTATGATAACAGTTAGTCAAACGGGGTCTTATGAATCTGACATGTTTTAAAAGGTGTTGTAGTCTTGTAGAGCAGTCAGACGCAGACTGCAGTCTCTCTGGCAGAAAATGAAGAGCTATAGGAATATAAAGGGCCGTGCTTGTTGGAGTCTGTATGTGATTGTGCTCAGGGCTGCACAGGGTCCCCATGGTACTGGGGCTCAGAAGTGACAGAGCTTCAGAAGGGCTGCTTTTCCTGGCTGTGTTCCAGGTTGTCTCTTACACCCTCATCCTCACACTGGCCTCGCACAGGACCGTTTCAGCCATCATACTGAGACTGTCCCAGTTCTGTAAGAGGTGAGAGGGTTTGTTCCCCCCAAACTGCCCCCTCTGGATGAGTCTGCAAAAGTGCTGGCCTTGCAGCAAGGGGGTGAACCTGATGACCCATGACTCTTTGAGCTATGGGCGGAGACGACTAAACCCACTGATGTGTGGTCAGTGGCTTAACTGTAGAGACATCCAGAATGAAAACAGGAGACTCTCATCCACGTAATGTGTAAAAACGGGGCCTGGGCTTTGTGAATAGTTTTGATAATGTGCCTGCTTAAGAAAAGACAAGTTTAGGGCATGTACAATTACCTGGTTTCAGCTAGTAAGTTGGTTTCATCACACCTGTGCTGCCCGAGTGTTTACCATGGCTCAGGCCTCGGCTGGCTCCTCTCAGCTCACCTTCCATTGTGTTTTAAACCAAAGCTGCAGCACACTGACGGTCAGGCTATCATTTGCTGATTCAGTGGACAAAACCTTTATTTAGACACAGATTTGGAGGAAGAGCAAGGGTATGTGCTTTCATTGGACTGGGTTTTGTCATTGACTCTGTCGGTAAACCACAACTTAAGTGAAAAAAAGAAGCTGCAATCTGTTGTTTTGCAACAGAGCTCTGAAGTCGCTGATGCAAGGGGATTTAAGAAAGCCGGAAGTGCTGTTGACTGGAGTGCACTATCACATGTGACTGAATTAGAAGAACTTATGATATTAAAATATCAGGTTGACTTGGTTGACCGTGATCATGAGTAGGACCCCAAAGCTGAGTCATGGCGGATTGTTTGACTCACAGAGTGAGTCCTTTGCGTGAGTGTCATGAAGATGACTTTGTCCATCTGTAAAAGCGTAAGCGTCACAAAGCAAGTTGAAATGAGAAGTGGTGCTACAGAAAATGCATACTCTTGGTTACTTTACATGCACTAGACAAAGCAGAAACCTTCAGGACCTCGTGCTGTACAGCGTGACACAGCCCGGTCTGAGCCGAGTCCATGACTGCAGTGGAAGGGGGAGTTTTCTCCACCCCGGCCAGGAATCGGGAGCCACATTCTGTGTGTGAGAGCAGTGAGGTGCAGGCACTGTGAGGAGCGTTTTAGTCACATGTCCCTCACATATTGGGTAGAAGCTGCTGAGTGAAGTTTTGGCAGATCATAGGCTGCACGGTGTGGGCAGTATCTCAGAGCACAGGTATCTGCAGGCATGGGGCCGTGTTGCCGGGTGAGCGGGTGGCCGGGTGGCTGTGTGCTGCTGTAAGGGGGCTCATACTGTCTACACAGCGGGGTGACGCACAGGTAATCGCAGTGCACTCAGCGGCTGAGCTGGATATGAATCCTCCTGTAATGGATGCAAAGAAGAGTGGCGGTCACTGCCCGCCCCTGCAGGCGGTTTATTGGTGGAGGGAATGTTTCTCTGAGTTTCACTGAGTGCTGCTATGTGTCAGCAGTGCTTTAAGAACTCAGTGTTAGCAGGAGGGAAAAATCCAGATCTCCTACACCGCCCCTCACTCACTGACTAATCAGCTGCTAACATGCACCATAGACGCAGTGTTACTGCAGCTCCTGTGGGTGTTTGCAGAGTGGTGAGAGCTGTGTGGAAAAGCAGGAGCTGGACTTCCCCAGCATGGAATGGGCTCAGTTTACTCCTCCTGTGCATGTCAGGGTCTGCGGGCGTTTGAATGCCCCCTTCCTGGAGATTATTGCAGTTCAGCAGCTCAGAGTTAGGACAGCAGCAGTGGGCTGCATGGTGTAAGCATGGAGTGTGATCATTAGCCAGCTGCTCTATTCCAGCTGTCATTCTGGGCTCCGCTGAAGAACCCTCCCTCTGAGTGACCGCACCCAGTGCCTTTGAAGGGCAGCGTGGTGATGTATGGCAGGTTTTGGGGTGTGTATTTTAGGCCTGCGCTGGGGTGAAAGGCCTGAGGAACAGAGGGGGCCACTGGCGCTGGTGTGCTTGCCTGGGTGGGACAGTTACAGTCATCTGTGTGGTTTTCCTCCCGTGTGTAGCAGCCATCAAATGTTTGGATTGTACAGACTAACGTTCAGCAATAGCTTTTGTGGATGGCATTGATGTGGGGCTCATATTTAAGTATCAGTCTCAGTGTGTTGGGGTGTTGGGCCTCCAGCCGAGCAGACACGGTGAGCGAGGTCAGGAGAGGGAACGCGGTGTTTCTGTTCACAGGGCGGATCTCGTGTTTACGGCGGAGAGTCCCTGCTTCACCCATGAGTCCTGCCGGCAGAGACGCTACGAAACGGGTGAAGAAAAAAGGGAAAGCGTGATTTTGGAGCAGCTGCTCTTCCCCAAGCGCTTGTTTTGGAAACACAGTGCTGAGTGTGGGAACGAGGGCGAGCCCCTGAGAATAAGCGCACCTGCATGAGCCGTGCTCCCCCATCCCGCAGCCCCCCTCCCGAGCCGCGTTATCCCGCCGTGCTTCACCGCTCTGCGTGTCCTCTCTGCACGCTCCCTCTCTGCGTCTGGCTGCAGTCAGACGGGACGTGTGGGGTGAAGCCGCTGGACCGTGCACTGTGCAGCGCCCGTGACTCCTCTCTCCCATGACCGAGGGGCCGGGGGCTGGCCCCGCAGCAGTGTAAAATCACAGCCCTTACTGCGGGCCACCGGGAGGAGAGGCAGGCGGTCTGCAGCGGGGGCTGGAGTGTCCTTCCCCTTATTGCTGCATCTGCTCTCTGAAGGCAGCTGTGTTTACTTTAAGGAGTTTTACTCCATGTCTTGTGCATCTTAAAATACTTAATTAGATGTTGCCATGTGAGTAATTGTTACTCTGAGTGGCATAGTGACCTCCCTGCTGGTGCTCGTAAGAGCATTCTGAATTGGAAGTGTTCCTGCTTGTGACGCATCCAACAGCTGAATGAATCTATTGATCTGAAGAAGTGCTTAACAGGCAAACACACTGAAACACCTAGACATGTGTAAATGCATAGGCTAGACGCACACACACACAGAGCAGAATAATGTGGGGAGACTGGCTGGGGTTAGGGTTAGGGTTTCCTGTGTGGGGGCTCTCGCTCTTCTGACTCTGTTCACCTGTCCCCACATTGGTAATGAAAGGATAGAGGAAGGTTGCATCCTATCATAATTATTCCCACAGAAGCTATCTTTGCAAGAATTATCCACTTCCCACAGAATATAAAACCATGTTGTGTTATGATAAATTAGGGATTTCTGTGAGTTATAATGTAAAATATTGCAGCCATATGATGAAACAGGCCTAAAGACTCTGCTGACAAGCCTCAGGTCTCAGGGCCTACCTGCTGGAGTCTTTATTTTAAACGATACTTGTGTAACTGAGTGAGGTCATTGTGAGGGATGTACGGGAAGGTTGTTGCACGGCGGTGTGAAGGTCAGCAGGGCTTCAGGTGAACGCGCTGCACTGTTCCCATCGCTGCTGTCTGCCTCTTACAGAGCAATCTCTCTCTCTCTCTCTCTCTCTCTCTCTCTCTCTCTGTCTCCCTCTCTCTCTCTCTCTCTGTCTCTCTCTCTCTCTCTCTCTCTCTCTCTCTCTCTCACTCTCTCTCTCTCACTCTATCTCTCTCTCTCTCTCTCTCTCTCTCTCTCCCTCCCTCTCCCTCTCTCTCTCTCTCTCTCTCTCTCTCTCTCTCTCTCTCTCTCTCTCTCTCTCTCTCTCTCTCTCTCTCTCTCTGCCAGATGCTTTCTGTTTTACTTTGTTTTTCTAATTTGTCTTTTTTCCCCGACCTTCCTGCCTGATTGCTGCAGGGCTGCTTTGATTATAAATGTTGGATTAAAATATGAATTATTCAGCAACTCTAAATTAATTTGCATAGAAAAGGAACATGTTAGAAGGCAAATGTTCCCTTTCCTCTCAAGCGTCTTGGTGCTGCACTGCAGTTTTAGTGACTTAGGTGTTCTGTATGTTGTGTCATACAGACTATTGCTGGGCCAGCAAAGCTCTTCCTGAAATTACAGTTCGGGGAACATGTTTGGTAAGACACACCAAGCACATGCCAAGTGGGCGGGCCCTGCAGGGCGGAGCCAGTATGCTCTGTCCGTGGGAAAATGACACGACTTCACCCCTTTGACATATCCAGAAACGCACCCCAGGGGGTCTTTAAATGAGATCAGGGAGCCCCCTGAGATGTTTGTCATGGAGAAGATGATGATGTCTCTGTCTGTCCAGTGAAAGTGTGCAAACTCTGTATGTCTCTCTCCGCTGCAGGCGTTTAAGGAGATGCTGTACGCTGCTCAGGACCAGGCTCCATCCACAGAAGGTGAGACTGATCTCCTGCTCGCATATCAACAACCACACTGCTGCCATTTACTGTCATCTGCCGCCGGAAAACCCAGGCCTGGAAATGGTCAGGGCCATCCCTCATTCACTGAGCATCTGACTGGGTCTGCTGCTTTAACATTGTACCACTCGAAACACCAGGAGAGAAAGTGCCAGCAGAGTGGTCACAGCCACTATGAGATCCCTTTTACAGGAGTAGGATGGTGAAGTTTGCAGGAGCAGCTGGCAGTGGTGGCTGGGGGGACGGTTTGGTATTCACCCAAAGGGGTCATTCATGTGGTCATTACTGTGTCTTGCTGGGTGTCCCATTCTCTGGTCTCGTCCTGGTGGAGTGCTGCAATCCAGAGGCCAGGTGCAGGACTCTGCAGTCAGCAGGAGTACTCAGGCCTGCACACATACCCAGGGGTCAGCCGACCCAGCGGAAGTGCTCATCACACAGACAGCCAGTGGTGTGATGTGCATCAGTGTGGTTTAGAGTGGCCTGCAAGGCGAGGTCGGTGCCGATCCCAGCTGAGCGTACTGATCTGCGGTGTTCAAGCTCCCGATGGAGATGTGGGTGGCAGGAGAAGCACACTGCAGATCCAGAGACTGCACACCGTGGGTGTGTCACACACAGCAGGTCTTAATCATTCACTGGGAGTTTGTTTTCTACAGAAAGTTTTCATGTTTTTCTGCCCTGACTGTTTGTGTCTTGGAAGGGTGGGAAAAGTCCACCTGCAGCCGAGTTTGCCTTTAGGTGGGGTGTTTCTCAGCTGTATCCCAAAAAGCCACTGTTTGGGGTCTTTTCAAAAATTATGGTAGAAGAATTTGCCAAAAACATCTTAATTGTCCTTGATTCAGTCTTCCATTTTAAAGTCGGCATGTAATGGCTCACAGGGAGAAATCCCATTAATCATGCCTGCTCTGATTACACACAACAGCCCCCCCCCCGCTGCCTCTCCCATGATGCTTAACCGCACATGAAGGCCTTTTGTTTCCCCACCTCAGCTTTCATTAAAAGAGAATTTAGTGTGAAGCTGGGAGCTGGAGCAGGAAGCACCTGCTGGCTCTGCAGGCCCCGAAAGGCTCTCTGGGAAAATTCAGTTAGATTAAAATACATAAATCCAGTGATTAGGAGAGATTTAGAAACAATAACGGCTGATAAATGGAGCATTTTTGAGTACTTGGTGTGTCCCTGGAAAGGCTCCTGTGTTTGGTTCCAAACAGCCGGCCGGCGTGTGTCAGCCCATCGGCCGCTTTCTCAGGCGGGGGCGTGAAATATGCAAATGAGCAAACACAGCCGGGCATCATATTGCATCGCAATACAAATGGTCATAAACGCCCTTCTGGCATTTTGAAGGCGTGTACTGCATGTGCACAGCGTCCGCGCGCACACACACACACACACACACACACACACACGTTCTGCAGCCGAGTGACAGGTGGTACTCATATCTGCAGTGGGTTTGCTGAGATGATGATAAGGTGAAAATTGATAAATCGCAAGAGAGAACTGGAATTCCTGTACCACTCTGAGATGGTTGCCATTTCAGTGTTTCCTTGAGTTTAGAATCAGGAATAGAATCAGTCTTTGTTGGCCAGGGATGGTTTTACACACACACACACACACACACATATATATATATATATATATATAATATATTTTTTCTTCCAGCAATAGGTATTGAGGCGGTGTATGTGTAATGTGTGCAGTGATTTGTATGTGTGTCTGAGGGAACCATGGGTCCTGAATGCTCCCTGCTTTTCATCTCTTGCATTATAAAAAGGGCAAAGTTTGCCCGCTGTTGGGGGGGGGGGGGGGTGTACAGAACCGTTTGTGTGTTTCACACTAAAATTGAAATTCTCTATCGCTGAGGGAATTTTCATAATTTACAAGAGAAGGTGTTTTTTGGCCTGTACGAGCAGGCGCTGTGCGTCTGCATGGAATTGCTTCAGACGTGAGGTCATTCTGCCGTCGCTCTGTGGCCACTCCCAGGCCCCGCCCACTCAGCCGTCAGGCATCGTTGCTCAACCAGTGAGATTCTGCACCTCGCTTCCTTTAAAATATCCAGCTGTATTAAAGCTGGAGAAGAGCATCTGTTAAGCAAATGAGCAGGGGTTGTGTAACATTAGGGGTGAAAGGTCAAGGCCTTTTTTCGAAAAGAAAACACTGCTGGCTCAGCAGGCCTTTCTAATGGAATTTATGTATCTCTCACCTTTGACCTCTGACCTTTGAGCTTTTATTAGTTTCTTGGACAGAGGAAGGGGAAGTAACTGGAGCAAGGCTTGTCTCTTTGTTTTGGATGACAGAGGTGGTGCAGGTTACTCTCAGTCACACTGAATTCAGTCTTGCTTAATCAATGTTTTATTGAAGTGTGGTCTTTGAGAAAGAGGGTTTTAATGGACAGTTTCCCCTAGAGTCTGTTGGTCTGTCTTACAGCAGTGTATTTCATCAGCAGTTATCCCAAAATGAGAACAGTGAAAAACTTTAAATATTAAAGAAGTGTACGGTATGTGTGGGTCAGGCTATGTCAGGTGCATGGGTTGCTATGTTGCCCGACTCAAATTTTTCCAGATAAATTCACCTGGGGAGATTTGGACGTGCTGAGTTCACGTCAGTTTTTTCTTTACGCCTAACCAGGCAAAAGGCAAGCAGGCCCATGAAGCAATGCACCATAAAGCAAGTGTCATGTTTCTTCAGTGAATCCTTGGTATTAGAACGTGTTAGTGTAAAAAGTCCAGGCGTGTATGTGCTGTGGCAGTAACAGGGAGCTGAGGGCGAAGGAAGTCACGTTTTACTCATTCAAGGTTTTCATAATCCTGTGATTTTCCCCCACAGATTAAATGATCGATGCTGGGAATGGTCTCACAGAGGGGAGGGGTGTTAGCTTGCTGCTGTAGATGCCATCTGTTGAGACATTTCCAGACCTTCTCATTTTCTCAAGATCTGTGAAATCATTGATATATTTATCCCCCGTTCTGTACAGGTGCAGATTGTCCAGTCAGATTATTTTCAGGATTAACAAAACTGGTTTTGAAGCAGAGTGTCATGGACTCTTGGCCAAGAATATTAGCTGCTGTAATGTGTTCATGGTTTGGAAGTGGATGATAGTCATAACTGTGGCCCTCATTTACAGACATTGGAAAGGAATTAAGCAGCATGTGGCTGTGTGTTACTGGAATGGGGAAGTGGAGGGCGGTGTTTTATGGTATTGCCATATGATGGTACCAGCTGCAGTGTGTAGCGCTGTGAACAGATGGATTGCTGTCCTTCACAGTCCTCCTGTTACAAATCCCACCAGGCTGGCTGCTTATTGGCTGGCCTTATTCTCTGGGGGGAGGAGTCTCCCACTGATATACTTTTCATTGATATTATAATAGGCACGGTCACCAAGGAGACAGTAGCTGCCAGTGATTACTGCCTGCGTGATTTGGTTCAAAGCCGTGTTCCCAGCAGACAAAGGGTTTGGCTGAGGGGTATTGAAATCAGATGAATGAATAATCATTGCCTATCCGTTTGCAAGACAGTCCTTTATATCCACATGATCAGGTTGCACCAGGGCAGTCTCGCTGCCCAAATCCTGGACGCTTTGTAGAAGCCATTGGTCATCTGGCTGTGCATATTTCATGCCATGTACAGCCTGATTAATGTATTCATTGTGAATATTCCTGCTCATAACCCACGTGGGGCCAACTTCACTTAGGTTTCCTGGTTGAATCCCCATTCCTCTCACTGCCTGTGCTGCCTGTGCCGTAGGCCTGCTTCATGATCCATTCTCCCATTATGGCTGTTTTACAACGTTTTACTTTGCAGTTCATTTTCTGGTGATGGTACCGTAGATCGATTGGCCAGTTGGTACAGCATAGTTTGAAAGCAGAAAGGCCTAATTGGTGAAACGGAGACAGTTTGTCTCACTGGTGTCGGCTCTCGGTTGGTGTGTGCCGGTGACACCGTGGGTTTGGAACCCTGGCCACAGTGCACAGACTGAGCACCTTGCAGACTGAGCCACCTGGGACCCCCCTGCTTGCTTTTTCCAGCCACATAAAGCAGCTCCTCCAGTAGCAGTGAGTGGAGATACTGTCTCCTGTAATCCACTGCGGAGCTCTGACCACGTGCTGAGGGGGTAACTAAAGTTTAATGATCAGTCAGCCACATGCGGAGCTACTGATGTATTGTACAGCCTGTGTTTATATTCAGCACTAAAAACAGTGTTTTCCCCTAAATATTAGTCTAGATGAGCTTAGGAAGGAAGGAAAGAGCAGCCCATATTTGTGCAGCAAAGTGAGCATTTCCTCAGTGCAGTGAGTATGTGGCATCCTCAGCACAGAAGTAGCAGGCCTCTATCATTCTCCCTGCTGACGCTTCTTCACGTCCCTTCTCTCCAGTCTGAACAGGCTCAAATGCTACCTGCGAAGCAGCTGAATTAGCAGATCTGAGATGGATAATAATCACTGCTAAACGTCTGCCTCCTCCTCCCGCTGTATAACCTGCTTCACCTCAGATGATATGATTCACACTGTCTGTGGCTCCAGAGTTAAGCCTCCATTCCCTGATGTACAGGTGCTAAGCAGAGATGATTGCTAGGGGAAGGCTAGCTGGCAGAATGCAACAGGAGAGGTAATTAAGCGCAAAAATACACAGTTTGGCACGCTCAAACTGATATGATTCGCTGGGAGCGACTGGCCCACAACCATGGGGTGGGATCCATTCCCGTTCAGTATCAAATTTCATGGATGGCAAGTGCGCCCACCCAGAAATCGGGACCGCCTTTGACAAGCCCTCTGGGGTTTGTCACACCACAGTTTTGGGTTAGCAGCCCATTCCTATCCCTCTCTCTCTCTCTCTCTCTCTCCCTCTCTCTCTTTCTTTCTCTCTGTTAGTGTGGGCTACAGAAGCCAGTCCATCCCCACCCACATCCTGCCCGCTTCCTTCTCAGCTCTCTGTCAGTAAACAGCTTCACCCCCCTCTCCCCTTCCCTCCGCACCTCTTGTGCCTGAGCGGCCCCTGAGCGGGACCGGAGAGCCGTCCCCTGAGCGGCCCCTGAGCGGGCCCGGAGAGCCGTCCCCTGAGCGGGACCAGAGAGCCGTCCCCTGAGCGGGACCAGAGAGCCGTCCCCTGAGCGGGACCAGAGAGCCGTCCCCTGAGCGGGACCAGAGAGCCGTCCCCTGAGCGGGACCAGAGAGCCGTCCCCTGAGTGGCCCCTGAGTGTCCCCTGAGGGGGACCAGAGAGCCGGCCCCTGAGTGGGACCAGAGAGCCGTCCCCTGAGCGGCCCCTGAGCGGGACCAGAGAGCCGTCCCCTGAGCGGGACCAGAGAGCCGGCCCCTGAGCGGGACCAGAGAGCCGTCCCCTGAGTGGCCCCTGAGCGGGACCGGAGAGCCGTCCCCTGAACGGGACCAGAGAGCCCTCCCTTGAGCGGGACTGATGCCTGTTTCTTCTGCTCTGTGGTCTGCCTCTCCGTCCCCACAGCAGTGACACACACAGCCAGCTGCCTGTCAGCAGCTGTTTAATGCCACACAGTCCTGGCTGAGAGGATCAGGATCATATATACAGACAGGATTAACACAGGCAGCTTGCTGGCTCTCCCTCACTGCAGCCCTGAGCCATAGCGTAGACCTCACCGCTGAGGCCCTGTCAGTCCCACCCTCTCTCTCCCCCTCTGTCAGGAGCGGGTTCGAATGTATGTGCCACCAGGCTCACACCTTCCTTCCAGCGCGGTTTTCCCCTCCACATGAATGAGCGGCTTTATCTGGGTAGCATGTGTGAGGAGCAGAGGTTCCTCCTGACAGACAGGACAGGCCACAGTGCGCCCCTCTCTTCCCCCCTGCCAAATCTCACGCCCGCTCCTCGCTGTGTGTACTCGGCTTAGGAAGCCACCCTCCCCCCATGGTTGTTGTTGCTCTCTGATGCTTGATCGAGCCGACTGTAGCAATGTCATGGTGCAGTTCTGATTAAGCTAATTCATCTGTATTGTCTTCCCTTGTGACAGTTAATCGAGCTGCTACTTAATTTTGCTACCTTCATAAGACAAGTGCAGCTAGCCTTTCATTTAGATCATACCTTCAGGCATGTTAAGATTTACACACATTTTATTTTGGACCTGGTATTGATGGTTATTAGTTACCAGTTATTAGTTATGTTATTAGAGTTATTAGCATGCTCATTTGTGAGGTGCTCTGAAGAGTATGTGGAGTCGCGGTCTTTGGTAATGCTGGCAGAGGTAGAGTGTGTGATTCATTGGCCTCTTTCCATACGGATATGAATGAGAAGTCACTGAAGGAGATAAGCCAATCATGGGGTAAGTCATCAGGAGGTAGAGCTGGAAAGTGGAACTCCGAGTCCATAAATGCCCTCAGCTGAAGGAGAAGTCTCACGGCTATTTATGGATGTGCTCCCTCTTCCCCTTCCAGCTATTTCCAGTTTTCCAGCTAATTTACCCTCTGATTAGCTGTCATGTGTGGGTGCTGGCGTGTCCCTGGGGAAGGTGTGAGTGAAGGAGTGGGTGTTGGGGTGTCCCTGGGGAAGGTGTGAGTGAAGGAGTGGGTGTTGGGGTGTCCCTGGGGAAGGTGTGAGTGAAGGAGTGGGTGTTGGGGTGTCCCTGGGGAAGGTGTGAGTGAAGGAGTGGGTGTTGGGGTGTCCCTGGGGAAGGTGTGAGTGAAGGGGTGGGTGCTGGCGTGTCCCTGGGGAAGGTGTGAGTGAAGGAGTGGGTGCTGGGGTGTCTCCGCGGGTGAGATTCAGGCAGCAGCATGTCCATGTGTGTGCTGTGCGTGATTATTATATCATAATTCCATGTTTCCGCTGCTGTGTGACACAGGAGTCTGTGGAGCTGAGCCACACTGGCGATTGGATTCCTGTGGAAAAGTGTGTGTGTGTGTGTGTGTGTGTGTGTGTGTGTGTGTGTGTGTGTGTGAACACACATGCATGCCATGCTCACAGGGATTAGAACAGCGAGTGTTTCATGATTAGGATTCTATTTCTGTGCTTTGGAAGGTGAATAAAACATTACTCATGGAAATTTTAATCTCTCTTCATAAGAGAGATGCTGTAAAAAGAAGTTTCCATGCTGTGTCAGTAGCACGAGTTCTGTAGTGTATTATGACAGATAGGATAATGTTTTTAAAGTTCTTTTCATGCTTCAGTTAAAAAGGGTTTCTCTTCAGACTTCAGTTACATATTATGTTTGGCATTGCTGTAAGTTTGATCGACGCCCCCTAACCTCTTAAGGCTGATTTTTGGTTGAGGAGGCCTAATGATACCGCAGTCTGTGAGGAAGCTCCCTCATCTGAGTATATCCTGCACACAGGCCAGCTGAGGTGTGTGTGCACCTGTGTATGTGTGCACCTGTGTATATTGCCCTCACTGTGATCCTGAGAGACAGGATCCGAGAGTGCTCCCCCTGCTGTCTGAGTCTGGTAGCGCACAAGTGAAGCGATTGACTGGGCCACCTGCAGGAGTGAGGGACTGCATCTGCGCCTCCTCCTTTTACCCTCAGGATTACAGGGACACATTAGAATCATCCACTGTCTGTGAGGCCGAGTGTAGGAGCAGTATCTGCGGATATGTCTGCGTGTAAGAATGAGTGAGTGAAAGGGTGAATGAGCAGGCCTTGGCTGGAGAGGGCAGCTGGAGGCTGTACTGTCTGCAGCAGTTACAGCACATTTCCTGCCTGTCGTGTGGCTGCAGCAGGAAGAACTCCCTCTGCTTTCTGCAGGGTAATAACCGGAGTGCGTTTTCCTGCTTCACTGCTGGTTTTAAACCTCCTGCAGATTGCATTTAACAACCTTTATGATCCATCCCCTGTCATCTTGGGTTCAGGGGAAGTGATCAGACCCAGCTCTGGCATGCAGTTATTGCAGTTTAAAAACCTCTAATGCGGGTTTATTAAAAGCTGCATGTCACACCTGCTCTGAACGCAGCCCAGCCCATCGTCCCCAGTCTCACACCATGTCAGAAGGGCCCTTTCACACTCCGTCCCAGACTGGGAGGAAAGCAATCTGAACACAGCCAGGTGTGACCTGAGGATTTCAGTTGCTCTTGTTGTTTCCGTAGTGAATCTGCAGATCTGTGAAGTGCAGGTGCTCCCTGTGCTGTGCAGGGACGTCCCTGGAACAGCGTGCTGTCAGGGTGGGAGCGTGAGACAGCTGGAGATGCTTCCATCTGCTTCCCTACCTGTGTGGACGGGCCTCCCGAGCCCAGAGAGCCAGCCTGTGGAGAAATGTAATGCGATGAGCTATCTGCATCTCAGGTGGCAGGAGAGCTGATGGATGAGCTGACAGCACTGCGGACTGCATAGATTAATGGATGAATAAATCCATGCGGGGATTAATGGGCAGATGATGTGGTGACGGGAGCACCCCCGGTGATGAGTGAAACATGGACCCCCTGTCTTTTGCACTACACCTCTCTCTCCACCTTTTTGGCTCACAGTAAATGCAGATTTTTACCCGTGACACTGCAGCGAGGGCTTCTACATTTGCAGGGATTTCTTGCAGATTTCAGGCTGTAGTGGCCACCCGGTGTACAGAGCCAGACATTGCGTTTTTGAAAATAAATTGTGAATATTAGCGCTTTCTGTCTAATAGTGGTCACTTGCTGTGAAATGTTCAGATGGTCTATGTCAGAAATGAGTAAATTGTAACACTCCTTATTCATAAATTGTCACACAGATTCACTTGAGACTGGGTGCCACAGAGTCGGGTGTGTGGTTCTGACTCACAGAGTCTCAGACACTGAGTCATGCGCTGTTTGTGTCCCTGTGGAAACCTTGGCACGGATCTGCTGGTGTCCTGTTAATGTCTGCTGCCGGTCTGAGTGCCACTTGCTCAGAACAGCTACGGTCACATGAAAGAGAAGACCAGCCTGGGATTGTTAGGTGAAAAAACTCTGTCTCTGTGGGACACACTGTGTACAGTGCAGTGCAGTGCTCTGAAGGGACACATGAAACCAGACAAAATGGCTCCAGTACCAAACTCTGAGAAAGTATGACACATTTAATGGCTCCAGTGCCAAACTCTGCCAAAGTGTGACACGTTTCATGGCTCCAGTGCCAAACTCTGCCAAAGTGTGACACATTTAATGGCTCCAGTGCCAAACTCTGCCAAAGTGTGACACGTTTCATGGCTTCAGCTCCTGGTATGCTCCTTTGACTGCCACATGATTTTGCTATATCTGCTGCCAGATGGCTCACAGAAGCTCTGCTTTGCGGGTTCAGCTGTACCCTACCCTTTATCTCTGTTCCCCTCTATCTATTGTCTGTTCATTGGCTGCTTCTCTGTTACGCTGTCGCTGTGGCCTTACCCTGTAGCCGTGCTCTGTTCTGCTTTAGCATTTGGAGAGAGAGAGCACAGCGGGGCATGTGTGAGAGAGAGAGAGCGTTTTCATTTTATCTGTTATTCTATTCGAGGTTTCTTTTATCTCTTTTTAATGTTTCAGAATGAAGTGGACGGTTGCTCTGCTTCTTATAGCGTGTTTGTGTCAGTGTTGCTCCGTTTGTGTGTGGTTTTAGGGCTCTCCTGTCACGACTCCCAGCGTTTAAATCTGGGGGAACTGTCAGAATGAGCTATGAGGTCACTACCGTGGTCACTGTGGTATAATTAGGCACTTATCTGAGTGTCTTGAGTGCAGTCAGACACTCTGTCGTGCAGACCTGGCCCAGCTGCCGGGGTGTCTCTGCAGAGAGGCCACAGTGCTGGGTAGGCCTGGCTTTGTTTGGGTGCGGCGTTGGCTGGGTCTGGTTGTTTAGGTTTGCATGTGTGAGTTCAGAATGTTGTATATGAGCTCTGTAACTGTGATTGATGTTATGTTTGCATGTGTGAGTTCAGAATGTTGTATATGAGCTCTGTAACTGTGATTGATGTTATGTTTGTCACCTGTCACACGCCCTGTGAGCAGGTCACAGGATGCTGCCGGCCAGCAGCACTGGATCATAATCACAGGAGCCGGGAGACACGTCACACTGCCCCCTGTTCCCTAAGCCTGCTGACCCCAGCTCAGAGGTCACACTGCTGACCCCAGCTCAGAGGTCACACTGCCTTCACCTGCTGACCCCAGCTCAGAGGTCACACTGCCTTCACACTGCTGACCCCAGCTCAGAGGTCACACTGCCTTCACACTGCTGACCCCAGCTCAGAGGTCACACTGCTGACCCCAGCTCAGAGGTCACTCTGCCTTCACCTGCTGACCCCAGCTCAGAGGTCACACTGCTGACCCCAGCTCAGAGGTCACACTGCCTTCACCTGCTGACCCCAGCTCAGAGGTCACACTGCCTTCACACTGCTGACCCCAGCTCAGAGGTCACACTGCCTTCACACTGCTGACCCCAGCTCAGAGGTCACACTGCTGACCCCAGCTCAGAGGTCACTCTGCCTTCACCTGCTGACCCCAGCTCAGAGGTCACTCTGCCCCCTGTTCCCTAAACCTGCTGACCCCAGCTCAGAGGTCACACTGCTGACCCCAGCTCAGAGGTCACACTGCTGACCCCAGCTCAGAGGTCACACTGCTGACCCCAGCTCAGAGGTCACTCTGCCCCCTGTTCCCTAAGCCCGCTGACCCCAGTAGAGTTGCTCACAGTGGGGAAAAACCGTGACATCACTTCTGTTCAAAGAATTTGCCTCCAAGCAGAACATTGCTGAGAGCATAACATTACACTGTAACAGTGTGTGCCAGGCGTGAGACAAAATATCACAATTTCAGATTTCGCAAAAATGAGAATCGTTTTTTTCCCCAAAAATATCCTGTCATGGGAATTTTTGTTTCTGTCCATTCTCAGTACTCATTCCCATTACTCAGCAGTGCTGTCACAGGGAGTACTTTATGAAACAATTAGTTGTGATCCATTGTTTCATTGGTCAGTTTGCAGTCCATTTGTGACAGAATTCACCAATGTACTACAGGTAAATGGAATTCTAATGCATTGTTTTAATATTATTTTGCACTGCTAAACGTTAATATTGTAACGGATCCAGGTCTTGGCACTCAAAGTTAAGTTACAGAAGATGGAAACATTTGCCGTGTCTTTCGAGACGTAGTTCTTTTAATATGTCGGCACCTGAAGTGTATTGTGTAGCATTAATATGAAATAAGCAAAGCTGTGTCAAAAGCCAGCTTGTTAGGTTGTTCACTGGCTAGCTAGCAAATGCCGCAGCAGCATTTAGATATTGTCAGAAAAGTATAGTAACAAGCTAGAGATTACTTTGTTTTGTGGTTTCAAGTAATCAATACAATTCTTTAATTCTGGTCTCTCTTAGTTTGTTAGTCATCTAGCATACACTCTTGTCTGGCTGTGTCATTAAGTAGGGTTATGTAGAGTTCAGCCAAGTATGGATCCATTTTACTAAAGCAATATGGCACTCAAACCCATGGTACATGGTACTCTCTGTGAATGTTGAAAATGCTCAGATCATTCAGGAAATCATGGTCTCAGACCCTGTACATCTAGCTGTAAAAAAATGACTGACCACAGCATGACCAGATCAGTGGGATGTGAGATGAGCTCATTTAAAGAAATGAATTAGTGTGCAGACAAATTGATTCACAGGGGAACTCCAAAAATGGAAGAATTGCCTCTTAAAGCCAGACTCCAGTGAAAATCAAACGTTTTGATCCGATACATTTTTTGGGTATGCCCTCTTAAATATATTGGAGGGTTAGCATTCCGTTATTTTTTAATAATGCATGAAAATAGACCTCACAATATTGGTGGGTGTTGATGTGAGACCACAGGAGTGATGTGCCTGGGCACTTTAGAGTCTTATCACAGGCATCTGTTTCAGACAAGACCAAATAAATCAAATCATCTTCAGCGATTCCTTGTCACAATTTCTCTGAATAAAACAAGCTAAAACAGTTAGAGATAAAGATGAATGAAAGGATAGGGCATTTCAGCAGCCTGCCTGTGTCTGATACCCACCCTCTCCCTCACATCCACCCCATTCACCCCCGCTGTGACAGAACCAAACTGTTATGCCCGCTGTACTCTCCACGAGAATGTACAGAGACCTAATATTCTTACAGCATTATGTGACGGTTAATATTTTAAGCCAGAAGCTTTTTAAAAGCTTTTTTTGGTTTACAGTGTACTCATTTTTCAGCAAGAATCCATATATTGCTTTCAAGTGAACACCATTCCAATATTTTAGCCAGCAAAACAGGTGTAAAATTGCACTCGAATGTGACTTTAACCTAAGAATAGTTGGTGTAAGTGATTTCAGATGACAAATCGAAACAAAGCCTGTTAGGCCATCTGCCTGAGTCACTGGCAGACACTCCCTCTCAGGCCCATCACTGTGATGACTGGAGATTCTGCCCTTTCTCCACTGAAGTGCAGAGGATTTTCTTGTCAACTACTGATTCTTTAAAATTAAACACCTGTGAAGTGGCAGTATGTATTCATAAATGTTGTTTCCTGGCAACATACCAAAGTCATCTGGTGTGTCTGATCTTCCTGTTAACACAGAATAGAGGAGGGAAAAGGAGTGAAAGGAGCCCAGAACAATACATTTACATTACATTACATTACATTTACATTACATTACATTTACATTACATTTACATTACATTTACATTTACATTACATTACATTTACATTACATTACATTACATTACATTACATTACATTTACATTACATTACATTTACATTACATTACATTACATTACATTTACATTACATTACATTTACATTACATTACATTACATTACATTACATTACATTACATTTACATTACATTACATTACATTACATTACATTACATTTACATTACATTTACATTACATTACATTTACATTACATTACATTACATTACATTACATTACATTTACATTTACATTTACATTTACAATAAATCCTCTCCATACAACACAATTGCAAAGCTCACTTTCTCACTTGTTTCACTACAAGATGGCATGTGCTGGCAGGGCTGTGGATGTGAGGCTGAGGTGGAGATGTGGGTGCCTGCCTCACACTCAGCGTTCTGTGGGTTATGGAGTTATTGATTTCAGCGTTGTGTCCTGTGGAGTTTGAACCCACACATCCTTCACAGCAGGGTTTCTGCCCTGTTGTGTAATGTGTGTCAGTGACCCCTCAGTGGTGTGCTGGTGTTACAGGACAGCTGTGAGGAGTGTGCTGTGAACGAGGAGTGGGGAGTTGAGAGCGCTCGTCCGTCCGTACCCCCCCCCCCGACCATGGCTGTAGCACAGCACAACTCAGCTCAGTGCCAGACACTCTGCACTGTAGATTGTTCCACTAAATGTGCATAACTGTTTAAGTGTGGTGTGTCTAATAAAAAGCTCAGCTTAGTTTTTGTTCAAAATATGAAACGATAAATAAAACAAACAACCAACAATAGCGTGCCTGTGTCTGTTATCGGCTGTGGGTGTTATTTTAGGGTGCGGCCGGTTCTGAGCGCTGCTCTGGCACCGTCTGTAATCAGAGCCACGTGAAAGAGGTCAGCATTGATTGTGTGGCTGGGCCTCTGATTAGAGCGGTATTGATAGCGCTGCTCTGGGTCATGGTGTGCAGTGTGGCCGTTAGCGCTGGCACACAGCAGGAGGCTTCAGAGCTCTGAGTGCAGCTTTATATTACACTGTAATTAACAGATCCGCTGCGGCTTGTTATGTTTTCCATAGGAGATCACAAATGGAAAAATGGTTACATGGGCCTCGCAAACACACACGCACGCACGTACACGTACGAACACACATACACACGCACATACGAACACACACACACACACACGCACATACACGTACGAATACACACACACACACGCACGTACACGTACGAACACACATACACACGCACATACGAACACACACACACACACATACGAACACACACACACACACACGCACATACACGCACGAACACACATACACACACGCACATACACACACGCACATACACGTACGAACACACACACACACGCACACGCACACATACACACACACACGCACATACACGTACGAACACACACACACACGCACACGCACATACGAACACACACACGCACATACACGTACGGACACACACACACATATGCACGCACATACACACACACATACACACACGCACACACATGCACACACACATATACACACACATACACACACACACACGCATAAACACACACACATATGCACGCACATACACACACACACACACACACACACACACACACACACACACAGTTCATTGGCATGAATGAGCAAGCCCTGCTGTAAAGGAAGTAGGGTTTGCCGTCATGGCTGCACAGCACAGGAGAAAACGGTCCGTATTGACACCTGGATAGAAAGGCTGCTGTCTCAAAGGCAGGCCACTGTCACGTGGGCGACTCACAGAGGATTCACCTCTAACAGCTGAGGGTCTTTCCCAAACCAAACCCCTGATTACAGAACGCCTGCAGTTGTGTGTGTACTGTCCTGCAGTCAGAGCAGCTGAGAATGCAGAGGCCCAGGGTCCCGGGTCCACAGGAAGGACACAGCAGGGTCTGGCTCAATACGGCAGAGAGTACGGCCTCTCTAAACACCACAGTGACAACTCCATACTCTTACTACCAGCTCGTTGTGGTCTTTTCCCTTGCTCTCATTAAAAATCAGATCTGTGGTGGATGCTTGGAGTTACGTGTGACACAGTCTCTCCTCTCAGTCTCTGAGTAAGGCTGGTGCCTTCTTCTGATTCTCACCTACATGCTGCCCTTAATTCCCTCCCTGTGTCTGTAACTGCCTCTGATGCCCTCGCTGTATTTCTCACTCTCACAGACGGTCCCCGTCCGTCTCCCTCAGCAAACCCTTTCAGTTTGAGGACAGCAGTGAGGCTCTGTCGCTTTGGCGGCTCACCATGTCTCTGCCTCGTGTTCTCTCTGCCCTCTCTCTCTCTCACTCACTTTCTCTCCCTGTGTCTCTCAGTCTCCGCCTGTGCGTTTGGTGAGCAGTACAAGGGCAGCTGTTGTCTGGAGTGATGAACGGTGAAGCAGAGAAAGAAATGAGGGATAGAGAGGGATGCAGAGAGACAGAGATGGAGAGAGACACAGAGGAACAGGGAGATGCAGAGAGAGTAAGGAAACAAGGTGGAGTTTTCAATGAGCCACTGAATGAGCCTGGGAGCCAATCAGCACAGAGCTGGCTGATTGAGACAGACCCCACTGGGGATATAATTATGTCAGGATTAGAAACTCTGCTGTGATTAAAATCAGTCTGTCGGTGGGTGATGAAGAGAACACAAATACTGTTATCTGAGTCTTCCCTCCGAGCTGCTGAAATGTGGCGTGCACATTATACTGAGCATTCATACCCTGCTGCAGCTGCAAGGGTAACACTTCCACCAGGGATGGAAGTGGGCTGTTGTGGAGGGGGTTTTCCTGTCATAGGGAAGAACTGGCCAGGATGCATCCCAGTGGAGTTGGGTTTGCTTTGGAAATATGAACATGCTCGTGCCACCCCTCTTCAACACAGAGAAAACACCAGCAGACTGGCATTCAGAGCCAAACGGAGCTGTCCAGGGTTCTGAATCTCTGTGTCTGCACTGACCCAGGGTCAGTCTTCAGCTGTCCGTGGTGCTGGAGGCTGCCAGACCCGCTCCATCAGCACAGTCCCACTCAGCACATGATGGAGGGCACGCCTGGGACCGCCACGCTGACGCAGGCGGCCTAATAACCGGCCTCATTACGAGGGGATTCGGCTGTGCTTACTGCGCTAGCTGGGTATGCAGAATCCACACAGCTGTGCATTTTAAAAAGCCACAAAGGATACACACACAGAGCATACACACTCACACACATGCAAGCGCGCGCGCACACACACACACACACACACACCCCACCACACCCCCCCCCACCCACCTACTAAGCTCCTATGCTAAATTAATAAAGCCTAGGGGGGGCATCTGTAGTGTGCATTTTGTTAAATTTAATATTGTGGGTTTTTTTTGCAGTGCTTTGTGGCTTACCCAGCACACTGGCCCTCTGCAGTCATCCCCCTCTTTCTCTCAGTCTCTCTACTCTCTTCTTCCTCTCTCTTCCTTTCTGTCTCTTATTTACTCTTTCCCCCTCTCTGTCTTCCTTTTTCTCTGTCTTCCTTTCTGTCTCTCTCACCCCCCAGCACCATCTTCATGGTCGTTTTTCCCCAGCATTTCCCAGAGGGATTTGGCTAGTTACAGAGTATGAGTCATGGCAGTGTAAGGATCACCACAGGTTGGGATGTACATGGATACAGAGCTGTGAGAAATAATCACTTGGTTGTGAGTGTGGGGGAATTCTGGGCTGCTGGAGGACCTCAGGGGTGGGGCCCCTCCCCAGGGACTGTGAGGCAGGTGGCAGTGCACACAGCTTAGAGTGACTAATGAGTTCTCCTCCACAAGCAGATGGCCCATTCCCTCCTCTCCTCCCCGGGGTAAGCTTCTGGCTGGACCCTTTTAACATAGGGTTTGTATACACCACTGCAACAGTGTCCACTGGGGCTTCAGTACAGGGGAATCTCCAGTCTGAATCCTTCTGCCTCATGTACAGTATGTCCAGCAGTTATACTGTACTGCTGGTCAATTCATGTGAGGCTGACCTGTCTCTCTCTCTCTCTCTCTCTCTCCCCCTTCATCGCTCTCCAGTTACGGATGAAGACACAGTCAAGCGATATTACGCCAAGTTTGAGGAGAAGTTCTTCCAGTCATGCGAGAAGGAACTTGCCAAAATCAACACATTCTATTCAGGTAAGTGTGTTCTAATAATTCACACTGGGTGCATATGTGTACAGGCAGTGAGTACACAGTGTTACTGTACTGTACCGTAGTACATCCAGTTCCCTCTGTTACCAGCACAACAGAAGGTTATGTAAAGGCATTTTAATGCTGAAAAAACAGACCACATGGAGTTGGTCATAAAAAAACTTGAATAAGAGACGGTTATTTTCTCACATTGTGAAAGGACACATTAAGTGCAGAAAGTCATCTTTTGCCCACATTTGATGAGTGGAGCTTATGGTACCCATGTTTTTTTAAGGTTCTTTCTAAAATAAATAAATAAAAAGAGTACAAAGTCAAACCCTCCTGTGAGTGAATTTCTTTCCTCTAGCGTTTTTATTGTCTTGTATCTGTTGAAGGTGGCTCTAGGCTCAGGCCTTGTGCTGCAGACTCTACCTTCACCAAAGCCCACCTCACATCTGTGCTTCTCACAGCACTGAATCACCTCTTTCCTTTCAAGTAGTTTGTTTGCAAGCTACACCAAAATAAACTGGCTGAACAACGCTGAAGGCAGCCGAAGAACACTCCATCCCCAAAAAAAGAGCACTGGGCTGTAAACCTTTCCCCACCCCCCAAAAGAGCCGTGGGCTTTGAGCCAGATTAGCGCTAACCTCCCCCTCCCCTGTTCCCCCTCAGCGCAGAGGCAGAAGCGCTGGCTGCAGTGCTGCGTTTTGTGTCAGGAACGTGTGCTGACTCAGGCAGATTTAAGAGTGTCTCTGTCCTTCTGCAGGAGAGCGTAGGGTAAACAGGCCCCGGTCAGCCCCGAGGGCCTGGTCACAGCGCTGATCCCTCACTGAGCCCCGAGGGCCTGGTCCCAGGCTGATCCCTCACTGATCACAGCGCTGATCCCTCACTGAGCCCTGAGGGCCTGATCCCGGGCTGATCCCGGGCTGATCCAGGCTGTGAGGAGGCCTTACACACTCACTGCACTCATACACATTTGCCTCAGTGAATTAGCCTCTGTGTGCTTTAATGGACAATGGGAGTGTCTGTGTCTGTGGTGGAAACTCTGACTGGCTGTGATGGTTTCCAGCTTCAGTGTTTTTTTCTCTTCTCTCACACAGAGAAGCTGGCTGAAGCCCAGCGGCGGTTCGCCACGCTGCAGAATGAGCTGCAGTCGTCGCTGGACGCGCAGCGGGAGAGCAGCGCGCCAGGCCTGCGTCGACGCCACAAAACGGTGTTCCACCTGTCGCACGAGGAGCGCGTCAAACACCGCAACATCAAGGACCTGCAGCTGGCCTACAGCGAGTTCTACCTCAGCCTCATCCTGCTGCAGAACTACCAGGTGAGCCCTTTCTCTCCGTCTGCCTTTCCCTTTCTGTTCTCTCTCTCCCTCTCTTTCTCTCTCTGTTTCTGCTGATCTGATTTCCTGAAATCTGATTTTCTCCCAGAATCTGAATTTCACCGGTTTCCGGAAGATTCTGAAAAAGCATGACAAGATCCTGGAGACCCCCCGCGGGGCGGACTGGCGGGTGGCACATGTGGAGGTGGCCCCCTTCTACACCTGCAAGAAGATCACCCAGCTCATCTCTGAGACCGAGGTACCGAGCCCAGTGCCTGCTGGCAGACACCAGCCCCAGGGCCAACCCCACCAGGGCCCGCCCCACCAGGGCCCACCCCACCAGGGCCCGCCCCACCAGGGCCCGCCTCACCAGGGCCCGCCCCACCAGGGCCCGCCCCACCAGGGCCCGCCCCACCAGGGCCCACCGTCAGCCCGTACACACATGCCTGACTGTGTCTGTCTGTCTGTCTGTCTCTGTCTGTCTGTCTGCAGGCTCTGGTGACAACAGAGCTGGAGGGAGGGGACAGACAGAAAGCCATGAAGAGACTGAGAGTGCCCCCCCTGGGTGCAGCACAGGTGAGACACACACACACACACAAAGAAACTCTTACACACATTAAATTAAAGTCCACAAAAATGATGGGCATTTATGGTAAGCCTATAAAGATTTTATTTTCAGAATGAAATGTTGGTTTCTTATTAATCGATACATTGATTGAATGTCAGGTTTTATATTTTTGTTTTATGTTGTTCTGTTCTGTCGATTCTCCAGCCAGCGCCGGCCTGGACCACTTTCCGGGTGGGACTGTACTGTGGAGTCTTCATCGTCCTCACCGTCGCCTTCCTCCTGAGCAGTACGTCCGGCAGAGCCCTGGCCTGGGGACAGTCATCCCACGCTGTTAACCTGAATCACACTCAGTTCTTCACATCTCCTTCACCATGTTTATACTGGGTTTTAATCCTGCAGCATGCGGTGTCTTGAGGGACAATGGTGATGACAGTGAAAATCATTCGCTTGATTCTTTGCAGGCTTCCTGTTGGATGAGAAGAACAGGATGTGGCCGATGGTGCGGATCTATCGCGGCGGCTTCCTGCTCATCCAGTTCCTCTTCCTGCTGGGCATTAACACATACGGCTGGCGCCAGGCGGGCGTGAACCACGTGCTCATCTTTGAGCTGAACCCCCGCAACAACCTGTCCCACCAGCATCTGTTTGAGGTGAGCCACAGCCACTGGCAGGGCCTGCAGTGCATTAGCAGGAGCAAGCAGGGCTTTATGAAAGGCCAAGAGCATCCTGAGACACTTCAGGCTCTGGACCAACAGTGGCTTTGTTTATAAATCCAAAGCACACATATTCATTTTTCTCATGTGCAGCAGAATTTACCATTGATGATATTAACATTTCTATTTTTGTCTGCCTTGTCCCCCCCATGCCTTGCTCTCTCCCCCTGTCTCTTCCCTTCTCTCTTCCCTCGTTCCCTCCCTCTCTGTCTGCTTTTCTCCTTCCCTCCGCTCTGTCTCTCTCTCTCTCTCTCTCTCTCTCTCTCTCTCTCTCCTCTCTCTCTCTCTCTCTCTCTCTCTCTCTCCCCCTCTCTTTCCCCTCCCTCCCTCTCTCTCTCCCTCTCTCTCTCCCTCCAGATTGCGGGGTTTTTGGGGGTGTTGTGGTGTGTCAGTATCCTGGCCTGCCTGTACTCGGAGTCCATCCTGCTGCCCATGCAGGCTAATCCGCTCATCCTGTACGGGTTCATGCTCCTCTTCCTCATCAACCCCTTTAAGACCTGCTACTACAAGTCCCGCTTCTGGCTACTCAAACTGCTGGTAAGAGTCTGGTGCAGCTCTCATGAGCAGTGGCTGTGTTTTCCCTTTTTGAGTGAGTGTTTATGCTTAAAAAGTTCATCACTGAGTGTTGCTTTGAGTCTTTGAGCCATAGTGTCACTCTAGATATCAGTACCAGCTGGATGAGTGTGACATGGCTGTAGTCAGTCCTGATTAAGGAATTCTTTTCGGGGCGGGGGTGAGGGACCACCAGCTGCCCCAGGCAGTGACCAAACACACCCTGTTAAACACGGTGAAAGCTGGTACCGGTTGCCTGCAGCCACAGTGTGGCCGAGTCTCACAGGACGCCAGAGGTCATCGGAGGTCGCCGGTGCACAGGCTGCTACACATCTGCTGTCACTCTGTTGCTGTTACCCACAGTAATGAAGAAGTGATTAGATAGAGGGAGAGATGCTCTGCAGACTCCTTCCCTGAATGAGGTTAGAGTTCCCTCAGGACGGCCGACACTTTCATACGGCTCTCTTAATACCGCACTTTCACACCTCTGCCGCGTCAGATCGCAATTTAGCCTGAGTCTGCTTCCACCGAACCCATATGACATTTCAATTACAGACCAGTCAAGACCCGGCCAAATAGAACTCAATTGCTTTAGCAGGCTGTTTATGATATTGCTCTGAGTCAGATGTGGTTCCTCTCTCATCTCCATTAGATTAGATTCTCTTTGTTGCTGACACAGCTGTCTCTGTGTATGGAGCTGGGGGCAGAGCAGTGTCCTTCCCCCTGTGCCTCTTATTCCCCAAACCCCCAGAGCAATCTCCCAGCCACGGCCCCCTAGCTGATTGCCTGGGAGTTTCTTGTGTCTTTAAGTAAAGGTAAGGCACATAAATAGAAAGACTGATTGACAGCCAGTCATAATGAACTTACACTCACACACACATGCGCGCGCACACATACACACATACGCGTATGCACACACCCATCACATTACATTAATTTAGCAGATGCTCTTACACTGAGAAACTTCCAGTAGAAAAGAACAGAGGTGTATTCAAGTACTTTGAGCAACAGAACAGTGTTGCCAAATTTCATCTGCCATGATTGACCAGAAACAAATGCACACATTACATTGCATGACATTACATGACATTACATTACATTACTGTCATTTAGCAGATGTTGTTGCCCAGAGCAACTTTCATAGCTTGCAATGTTATCCATTTATACAGCTGGATATTTACAATCCTGGGTTAGGTACGTTGCCAAGGGGTACAGCAGCAGTGCCCCAGCCTTGAATTGAACCAGCAACCTTTCAGTTACAAGCCCTGCCCCTTACCACTGCACTGCACTACACACACAGACACACACACCCATGCACATGCATGCGCGCGCACACACACACACACACACACACACACACACACACACACACACACACACACACACACACACACACACACACACACACACACAGACAGACAGAGAGACAGACACACACACAGACACACACACCCATGCACATGCATGCGCACACATTTGTCTGTGTGGGGTCAGGTTCTGTCTCCAAAGCCTGCTCCTCAGTCTGTCACATGTCATAAGAAGCTGACTGAGTGAATATGCCTGTCTCTCTCTCCCTGCCCCGCTCCCTCTGTCTGCCACTCCAGTTCCGGGTCTTCACCGCTCCGTTCCACAGGGTGGGGTTTGCCGACTTCTGGCTGGCTGACCAGCTCAACTCCTTGGGCATGGTGCTGATGGACCTGGAGTACCTGGTCTGTTTCTACAGCTTCGAGCTCAACTGGACAGAGCAGAAGGGTCTGATGCCTGAACATAGTAAGTGAGACTCACACACATTAAAATAAACATATTCATATCCCACACCTGTAACACAAAGCTGAAGCACCTAAACACAGACGTCATAAACAGATATATATCATGGAATGGAGATGTGTGGATGATCCGTGGGGATGAGAGTAAGACAGAGACAGAGAAGGATAAAGGAAACACTGAACTCTGGGTCTGTCTGTCAGCTTGATGTTTGAGCACAATGTCTTTCAATGCCATCTCAGCCTGACCTTTGACCTCTTGCTTCATATCTGTTGCTGTCTCAGCTGTTTCTTGTCGCCCCTGAAAAGTGTTGCAGAGCACAATAACAAACATGTTGGTATGAAATATGATAAGTTTCTCCGTTAGAGTACATATGTATCCCCAGATCCACTGTGTGACCTCACGGTTCACTGTTGGGTTTCTCTGACTTCTGTTGATCCTGTCAAAAAATTAAATCAAGTCACACATCCTTACCTTTCTGAGCAATTCAAGCTCCAGCTCAGATTTCCAGAGTTGAAGGAAAAGCGTGTTAAACAGTGTGGTGATTGGTTAGTGAATGATTGTGGTGATTGACGGGTTCGTTGGTTTTGCCGCCAGGTAAGGGGGTGTGCCACAGCTACTCGTACGGTGTGCGGGCGGTGATCCAGTGCCTGCCGGCCTGGTTCCGCTTCGTGCAGTGCCTGCGCCGTTACCGTGACACCAAGCGCGCGTTCCCACACCTGGTCAACGCGGGCAAGTACTCCACCACCTTCTTCGTGGTGACCTTCTCCGCCCTCTACAGCACCCACAAAGGTAAGGAGCAGGCGGGAGGTGCACACACTGCACCCCGAAAAACAGCAAACAACGCAAGCAGGGCAGAAGTAGGCCAGCTCATTACTAACTAAAAATGTAAAAGAGCGAATTCAGTTTGGGAGATGCTTAAAAAGATCGCGGCTCTGAATCATACCGCCACAAGGCCTTCTTATCTTACTAAGCTCAGATAAGAGTCCCTTCAGCCAGCTGGTCCTCAGGCTCCCTGAAATGATTGCTAAGTCTGAGCAGCTTCAGGACTGCACCATTCCAACATCAGCAAACAGTAGAGCAGACAGTCCCACGCTGATCTCACCACGCTGATCTCACCACGCTGATCTCACCACGCTGATCTCACCACGCTGATCTCACCACGCTGATCTCCTGCCTACAGTCCCACACTCATCCTGCGAAAGTCTGGCCACTTTAGGTCCTTTCTGAGCCCATTAGCTGTAAGCCCCCCAGATCACACAGAGGCAGCATGGTCCTCATGTCAGAGGAAGAGGTGAACCTGCAGGCATCCTGATGGAGGTTAAAATGGTGTTACACACACACACACACACACACACACACACACACACACACACACACGCCCTTCAGGGAGCTTTGCAGTAAATTAATACTGCTGTTGACGTCATGTGTTAGTGGATGCTCCCACCAGTGTTTGGTCTGTTAGTCCCCTGTCCAATCAGAGCTCAGCAGACGCTTCAGGCAGACACAGTGGGAGGAGCCACAGCCCACCTCAGCGTGTGGCTGCAGGTGAGCGTGTGGCTGCAGGTGAGCGTGTGGCTGCAGGTGAGCGTGTGGCTGCAGGTGAGCACGGGGGTGTGGGTGAGCGTGTGGCTGCAGGTGAGCGTGTGGCTGCAGGTGAGCGTGTGGCTGCAGGTGAGCACGGGGGTGTGGGTGTGTTATTCATGGTATTTCTTCACTAACTCGATTGGGACATTTTTAAGAATCTCCCACAAATTTCAACTGAATAATTTTTGCATGGTTCTCTTCTTCATGCCGGTATTCTAGCCTGCGTGCCTGAATGCTTACCTCGAATAGAAAAACGTTGGAGAGAAAAATGAATACGGTGGTAGATAAAGGCTGCCAGTGTAGCGCTGAAAGGAGGCGGAGTATCTCAGATCACTGTAGTAGCTGTGTGATGTGAGCAGTGGGCTGGGCTGTGGGTTCGAGAGCGTGCTGCCTCCTGCTGGTGGCGTGGCGGTAACGCTGCTGTCTTGTACTGGCTGGGTCGGAACTTGCCGACACGCTCAGAGTCAGAGCCGGGAGAGCCAGCAGAACTGCCAGGCAGCGCCCTCGGGCAGTTGGCTTTATAAAGTGCCTGGACGTGTCTGACGGGAGCCGGAGCAGCGAAGAACAAAGGAACAGATCCAGATCGCTCCAGGGAACGGCCCACACTGGAGCGCAGAGCAACGTTTCACACCCAGCGTTGTGGCAGGATGGCGTGCTGAATGTGTTTGTTCAGTGTGCTCTGTGTGCGTGCGTGAACGTGTGTGTGTGTGCTTGTGTGTGTGTGTGTGTGTGTGTGCTTGTGTGTGTGTGTGCTTGTGTGTGTGTGCGCTTGTGTGTGTGTGCGCTTGTGTGTGTGTGTGTGTGTGCGCGCGCTTGTGTGTGTGCGTGTGTGTGCGCGCGCTTGTGTGTGTGCGTGTGTGTGCACGCGCGCACCCCTGTGTGTGTGCATGTGCGTGCCCATGTTTGTGTGTGTGTGTGTGCGTGCCCGTGTGTGTGTGTGTGTGTGCGCTCCCGTGTGTGTGTGTGTGTGTGTGTGCATGCCCGTGTGTGTGTGTGTGTGTGTGTGTGTGTGTGTGTGTGTGTGTGTGTGTGTGTGTGTGTGTGTGAGTGATACAAGGTGCCAGTGCTTCTTCTCTGTGTGAGAAGGAGAGGCAGACAGACAGGAGCGGAATGCCAGGAGCTTTTCCACAGTCAGTAACACCCTCACAAAGCTGAGGAACACCTTACTGTTAGCCTGAGACTCCATCTGTTTGCTGGGAATTTACCTCTCATATGGGAGGGGTTTATATTTGCCAACATCATTTCTGCTAATAAAAGCAAATGCCCTGAGTTTATTTTGGCAAGCATTTGACAACCTATTTATTACAAGTTAGGATTGAGCTAATTAGTATCGGCATATAGTATCGGTAAGTAAAAATCAGGCCGGGCTGATTGGTTCCCGTTGCTGTCATCAGTAAAGGCTGCTGAGCCGGGTGTGGCAGAATGTCTCCCTCTCGTGTGTGCAGGAGGAGCAGGTGTGACTGATGCAGCTGATCCTCTCTATTCTCATACCCAAAGAAGCTTCAGATTATTCAAACATCTAAGATGAATGTGGTGATACTCAGTGTTGTTTCAATGATTAAAGCATTTATTTTTGTCCCTGTCTGTCTCTCTCTCTGTCTCTCTGCCTGTCACTCTCTCTGTTCTTCAGCCAAGAGCCACAGTGACACTCAGGTGTTCTTCTACCTGCTGATCGCGTTCTCGGTGATCAGCTCGTGCTATACGCTCATCTGGGATCTGAAAATGGACTGGGGGCTGTTTGACCGCAATGCTGGCGAGAACACCTTCCTGAGGGAGGAGATTGTCTACCCACAGAAAGTGAGATCCCACCCCTTCAGTGCCACTGAACCAATCATATCACAGCCATACCGCTAGACCCACCTCTCTGCTGCCTCTGGACCAATCATATCCTACCAAGCTGGTTCCCTCCTCCTTTCTCCAAGCCCTGCAGGTGGCTCATTCTGTATAGCCCTCTTCGCAGTGGAATTTACATAAACGGCTTACAGAATACAGCAGAGGGTTTATTTTCAGAGAGGAACATGAATGTCTGTAATATCTGAACCCAGAAGTTTTCTTAGTTTGAGCCAGAAGGAAATGAGGGAATTGCAATACGTTACTCTACTTTTACTTATCCATAGCATCATGCATAGCTTATCATTTCTGCATATTATCGCTTTATATATTTTATATATTTTATATATATTTCCTGACCTTACCCAAGGGTAGCACAGCACTGGCCCACCTGGGAATCAACCTTAGGGTTACAAGCCCTGCTCATCATGAGCTTTATCCCCTCCACCCTGTGCTGTCCCCCACCCTGTGCTGTCCCCTCCACCCTGTGCTGTCCCCTCCACCCTGTGCTGTCCCCCACCCTGTGCTGTCCCCTGTGGTGTCCCCTCCACCCTGTGCTGTCTCCCACCCTGTGCTGTCCCCTGTGCTGTCCCCTCCACCCTGTGCTGTCTCCCACCCTGTGCTGTCCCCTCCACCCTGTGCTGTCTCCCACCCTGTGCTGTCCCCTCCACCCTGTGCTGTCCCCTCCACCCTGTGCTGTCCCCTGTGCTGTCCCCTCCACCCTGTGCTGTCTCCCACCCTGTGCTGTCCCCTCCACCCTGTGCTGTCCCCTGTGCTGTCCCCTCCACCCTGTGCTGTCCCCTGTGCTCTCCCCTCTACCCTGTGCTGTCCCCTCCACCCTGTGCTGCCCCCTCCACCCTGTGCTGTCCCCTGTGCTGTCCCCTCCACCCTGTGCTGTCCCCTCCACCCTGTGCTGTCTCCCACCCTGTGCTGTCCCCTGTGCTGTCCCCTCCACCCTGTGCTGTCCCCTCCACCCTGTGCTGTCTCCCACCCTGTGCTGTCCCCTCCACCCTGTGCTGTCTCCCACCCTGTGCTGTCCCCTGTGCTGTCCCCTCCACCCTGTGCTGTCCCCTCCACCCTGTGCTGTCCCCTGTGCTGTCCCCTCCACCCTGTGCTGTCTCCCACCCTGTGCTGTCCCCTCCACCCTGTGCTGTCTCCCACCCTGTGCTGTCCTCTGTGCTGTCTCCCACCCTGTGCTGTCCCCTCCACCCTGTGCTGTCCCCCGTACTCACTGCTGTCCCTGTCCTCCAGGCCTACTACTACTGTGCCATAGTGGAGGATGCCATCCTACGCTTCGCCTGGACCATCCCCATCTCCCTCAGCGCCATCGACATCAAGGCCTCCGACATCCTGGCCACGGTCCTGGCCCCGCTGGAGGTGTTCAGGTGAGACCCAGAGCTCCGGGGAGCCTAACTGGGAAAAGTGACCGCAGATGATACGGACAGTTATCAGTAGGATTAATCATAGAGTGTTTTAACAGAACGATCTAATGACATATTTTGTACAATATTATAGTATTATAGCATGTGCTACACTTTGTCATTTCTGGTTTAAAAAATGATGAGAGCACATCAGAGGGCTCCAGGGAGCTTGAAAGAAATTGATTGATAGGTTTGTTGAGTAGAAAGATGGTGTTGTGTGTGGCTTTGTATGATAGTTTGTTCTTTTTAGGGTTTAGTTATGACTGTCATTCTGAGTGTGGCCAGGCTGTTATCAGGGTGCTGGCGTGTGGTGCAGCTGGTCATCACAGCTGGTGTGTGAGAGGTGAGATCTGCATGGCCTGCCCTCCCACAGGCGCTTTGTGTGGAACTTCTTTCGGCTGGAGAACGAGCACCTGAATAACTGCGGTGAGTTCCGTGCGGTGAGGGACATCTCCGTGGCTCCGCTCAACGCCGACGACCAGACCCTGCTGGAGCAGATGATGGACCAGGAGGACGGAGTGAGGAACCGCCAGGGCAAGAAGAGCTGGAAACGCAGCTACAGCATGTCCCTGAGACGGCCCCGGCTCGCCTCACAGTACGCCCCGCGCTGTCCTCCCACGCTGTCCTCCCACGCTGTCCTCCCACGCTGTCCTCTCACGCTGTCCGCTCTCTCACACACACACTGTCCTCTCTGTCTCTCACACTGTCCTCTCTCTGTCTCTCACACTGTCCTCTCTGTCTCTCACACTGTCCTCTCTCTGTCTCTCACACTGTCCTCTCTCTCACTCACACTGTCCTCTCTCTCACTCACACTGTCCTCTCTCTCACACACACTGTCCTCCCACACTGTCCTCCCACGCTGTCCTCTCACGCTGTCCGCTCTCTCACACACACACTGTCCTCTCTGTCTCTCACACTGTCCTCTCTGTCTCTCACACTGTCCTCTCTGGAAGGTGTTCAGGGCTGAAGTGTCTGCTTCTCTGTCACAGGTCCAAGACCCGGGACACCAAGGTGCTGATCGAGGACACAGACGACGAGGCATACACCTGAGACCCGGAGCCCTCTCACCTGCTTCCAGCCACAGTCCGTCACAGAGCTGCCTACACGCACACGCGCATACATGCACACACACATACATGCACACGCGCACACACACACACACGCGCACACACACTCACGCGCGCACACTCTCACAGTCTCTCACACACACATGCCCGCGCACAAAGAACAGCCTCCTGGGGTTATTTTCCACCCTTTATGTTTTCTTTATGTTTTATTCTCACACATTTTCATTTTTTATGGTTTGTATATTTGATCTTGAGTTTAAATCATGATTTTTGAAGAAGAAGAAGAAATCAAGCAGAAAGCAGATGACTTTGAACAAACGTGTGTGTATATATCAGGCTCAGCAGGGAGAAGAAAAACTGATGATCAAAAAATAATCCAAACAAAGAGGAAAGACTCCCAAATGGACCATTACCAGGAACTGCTATAACTGGTGGTTTATTTTCCTATGAATCGTTTTTGATGATGTTCTTCATTTGCTATGTGATTCCGTAAACAGGCCTTGCTATATATGTACACATTCTTTATTTGTGAGTAACTTTATTTTTGTATGTACGTTTCAAAGGTTTCTCTCCATTGTTATTTATGAAGATGAGAATGGCTTGAACGTCTGTGCAATGAAGTTTTTTTTTTGGACACCTGGGAAGTTGTTAGGTCTCTGCATTCCTAACCTGGGCTCCTTTAAAGGATTTCACAAATCTCGGGTGGCATGGATTAGGTTCAACCGCAGAGGAGAAGCCCCTCCCACACAGATCTCCTTTCCAAAGCAGGATCAAGAAGCCAAAATCCACCCGGGCATAGCCAACAGTATGTGACACTTTGTACTGCCAAACCTTTGATGAAAAATGCAATGTTTTCTGATCATTGTTGTCATTAATGTCTGAGTTTGTTATTGACAGTAGCATAAATGCTTTATCTTTGTTGAGTACAGTGGAACAAAAAAGGTTCATGCTTGAATTGTTAACAGTCCTGTGTGAAACGTTCCCAGTCAGCTGGTCGAGCTCCTTGTCCGCTGAGCTGGTCCTTGCCCTGCCCTGGCGTGTGTCACTGTGTTACAAACCCAACGCTTCCGTATGTCTGTGAGGGAGGCTGTGGATCTGCAGGTCCATCAGTTGCCAGTTGCCTTGACTTTGTTGATTGTACTTGAAGGCCTCTTCCCCGGATCTGCCCGGGTCTCCCTGGTTCTGCCCGGTTCTCCCCGGATCTGCCCGGTCCTCCCTGGTTCTGCCCCTGTACGCAGCTGCTCACAGTGTAACCGTGGAGTTTTAGTCCCGTGGCGTTCCCTGCTAACCGAAGCATTCTTTTTTAACTCCAGCTCTTATTTTCTGATTGAGTATGTAAACTTCGAGTTTTTTTTTTTAGTTGTGTATGAAACCTGTCAGATAGCATTGTGACCGGGACCATAAGAGCCATCGTCTGTCTGTCTGCCTGCCTGTCTGTCTGTCTGTCTGTCTGTCACAGGTAAGTGTGGATATGACAGAGTCATATTTCTGTGCAATGGGCATTTTAACCTGTCTGGATGGCAGGTGTATTAGCATTTCTTATCTTGTGTTTTGAAAGTGTAGTTTGTCAAATTAAATTGGGACCAAACGTCCTGGTGGTGGGGGTGAGGGGGGGGAGAGCAGGTCCACAGGTGGCCTTCCAGGGCAGGCTCTCAGGGTGGGTTATTACAGGGCAGCCAGGGAAATGGGATATGTTCCTAGCCACTGATATGGTTTGTGTTAAGCAGTAGTGGTCTTTCTTAAGACTTGGCTGTTGTCAGCTGCTTGGTCTGGATTAATTGTTCACAGGGGGTGAAATGTGTTTGTTATGACCTGTTAAGCTGCCTCTTTAGTTTTTTCATTTTTCCGATTTGGGGTGTAGTGGGGGTGTGTTGGTCATGATGTCATAAACATGAGACAAAAGAAATCCAGAAATGCATGAAAGGAAAAAATAAATGAATCCCTTTTTGGAGAGATTGTGGGTTCTGTAGCTACACTGTTGGGATATGACACACCACAGTGTCTCAGAATTCAGAGACATTCCTTTGGGTCGTTACCCTCTAAAGCTATTCAATGAGGTCATGTAAATCACTGCTGTTGTAATATTATTCATATCAATGTACAGGTACACCTCGGTTAGCAAAGTCAGTTTATACCATGAGGTAACGTTGCTATCGGATCTCATTGCCAGAGACATAAAGAATATGGCACTCTACCACTTCAGAAAATGAGGGTAGTTAGAAAATTGTTTAAATTAATTTAATAGGTGTGTATTGAACAAATCTTAGCATGCATTAACAGTCATATTTTATTCACAACTGTTAATGTGAGTAAAATGTTGCACTGAAGTCTTCACCTTTAATTTAAATTTGATTTTAAAAGGTTTTTATTGCTGACTGCAGCTGTAACTCAGATAAATGCACCATATGGCTTTCTACCCTCATTATTTAATGCAATTCAGAGTCAGGTTAGTGTTTTTCCTCTAGTCAGGATGGCCACTCGCATAGGTGGCCATCCATCGCATTAATTGGCAATGTATGATTTCAGGTTTTCAAACATGACATGACTATGTAACAAAGATGTTATAGTTACGCTTTGTTCTTGGAGGCTTTGTTAACCGAGGTATCTGCCGTGCATGTGTGCTGATGGGCTGTGACAGACAGGTGATGTCGCCCTGCCCCGCCCCGCCCCGCCCCGCCCCGCCCCGCTTCTTTGTGAAAGAGGGCCTGATGATGGACTTCTTAACTTCAAAAAGAGAACCGCTCCATTGGTGTATTTGAAAGAGGGTGGGTGTGGCAGTGAAGGAGAGACCACATTTATTTTCTTCCTCTGTGTCAGTAATGTATTGTGAGGTTAGAGGTGAAATTTTGGCCCATTGAAGAAACCCCGCCCCAAAAGACGGATTGGCCCCAGTAAACGCTGCCTGCCATGAGAGGCTGTCAGTGATTGGCTCTGTCTTCCAGGGGAAGGGGGTGGTTCATGCTGGCGTCTCACACCAGAAATATTATGCTTATTTTTCTTTAATGAGAACAGTCTGATCCGTGCACACGGGTAGGATGTGTGTTCCCCGCGCAGTAACGTGAGGGAGGCAGTGCTCCTGGATCCAGTGTGAGACTAAACTGGAGGGGTTCTTCGGAACCTGTCATGCCCCCCTAACCCCAGCAGCCCAGCCCCTTCACTCCCAGAAAGCACAGACAGCACCAGAGACTGAGGAGGAAGAGGACTTTCCCTGACTCTGAAGGATCGTCTCTCTGGAGATCACTGAGTGTGGATTTTACGGGGCGGTCCCAGGACGTTTTGGCTGTTACCCTCATGGTTTTAGCGTTCCGGCTTGTTGGAGGTGTGTCGTTGGTCAGTGTGCATTTCCTCCTTCACAAAGGCTTTGCGGCTGTGTGGCCTCTGCCGTCTTCCCGTTTTGAGTGAAAGGACGAACTTCGTGGGGGTTCCCTGCGGAAGCGGTCAGATGAAGATGTTCCTGTGCTGTTGTGGATGGAGGACAAAGTGAAAAGCAGTCACACCTCGCTGTGGACACCACTCCCCTCCGCATCATTACCGAGGCGATTTCCTGCCTAAAACCCTGATGTCTGCATGTGTTGGAATGTTTTGTTTAAAATAATGAGTGCACATTGAATTGTATGAGAGGTGTTGAAGAGGTGTGACTGCTGCCACACCCTGGTGAAAGTGTGTATGACAGGCGATGGCAGTCTGAGGGAGATGTGTGAGCACAGTGCCATTGGCTCCTTTCAGACTCCTCCCCTTCCTCAACAAACCCGACCCTTTATAGGTCTCCTGATTTTGTTTTTCTTTAAATAATAGAGCATTGAATTTCACATTCCAGTTTGATTGTTATTTTCCTTCTGTTGTTTAAATAATTGTTGATCAGCTATGACTTGTTTTTTTTCCTCTTAATGTTCCAACTAGATGTTTGATTCCTGGTTAATTTTGTACTGCATTTTGAAATATGAAATTTTATTTCTTCCAGTTGCTCAAACATACACCAGAGATGTGTGCAGATAGTATCTGTTCCTTGCCTCTTGCTTGAGAAATGGAGGTTTTTGTTTTATTTTTGAATGCATGGTAAACCTGTGCAGACACGCAGAGCCTGCTCTCCCTGCAGAGCTCTGAATGGGGTGAGCAGACTCTGCAGCAGGAGCCGACTTTCGCTGGAAATCCACTGATTCACTCTTGCGTTCCATTGTAGTCAGTGGTGTCTTCTACACCGTGCCCGCTGTTGCCAGGCAACATTCCCCTGTTTGCCCAATCGCCCTGCTTGCCGGAATTGTGGTTAACGTCTCATGGTGGTACCGTGCCAGGGGACAGTCGGCCTCCATTCCTTTGGGAGAGGTGTCAGGCAGCGTTTTAGCTTTGTGGCCAAGCCGGTTCAGCCTGGTTGTCATACGCTGTCTCCCATCACACACTTCCTGCCTTCAACAAACTCTCACCCCGCCCAAAAACACAACCAATTGCTGCCCATAACCCCATCCATTACTGATGTGGGTCTCCAAGCTGTTTTTATTTTCACCTGTAATGACCTTAAAGTATTTTTAAATTATATGGATATGTCATTAAAAATAAGTATGTGCCTGTAGTAATCTCTGTTGCCACACGTATATATCATGATTTTTTTTTTTTTTTTTTTGAAGGAGCAGCATTCTGGTTGTTCATCCTGAATTCTTCCTGGAGCAGAAACACTGTTACTTAAACAAAAAATGGCAATAAATATGGAAGATGATCAGTCTTCTCAGGTCTCCAGTGGCCTCCAGAAAGCTTGTAGGTCGAAACAGAGACACAGAAAAACGGAAATCAGTGCAGGCTGAAACTAACTGAACAGATGAGGCCAGGAGTGAGATTACATGCTTTCAGACTGAAGATCATTGATGCACATTTCTTACTTCTTACACAGACGTGCTAATGCACCATTTTCATTTGGTGGGAAAAAGTGATTTTGTTGTTATTCCCCTGAGGCTAAGTGCTCATTACCTCTGTTTTTCTTTCTGATGTACTCCTCTTTTTTTCTAAAATGATTGTGTCTAGTTTATAGATAGTAGCTTATACTTCAAATAAGTTATTTTAATAAAACAACAGAAGCCTGTTTGGCTGGGTGTTTAAGAAGACGCAAAGAGAGATGGGGGGGGGGGGGGGGGGGGGGGGATACTGGCCTAATCTCCTTTTTACATAAGTGTATTAAGTGTACCATGCTGTAATCTTAAGACTTTACTGATGGAGTTGTCTTTGTGTATACATGTTGGTGATCCTGTTATATCTTGGTTTTATAAACCACAGTGATTTACGAAAGTCTAGACCTGACTCTGGGTTTTTATTTCAATTGTTCAAGGAACGGAATCATTTCATGGAGACCACATGCATAACCACATGAAAATCATAAATTGTTTATATCTGTATTTATTAGGAATAAGAACAAAAATATAACATTTTATAACATTTTGTTGTACTGTTATCTCAATATTACAGCACAGAGCAGAGCCATATTGTATATCCTTCACAAATAGTGAAATATGCCACAGGGTCAAATGTATTGACATCTTTAAGTAATCTAGAAAGGACAGTATCAGAAATAGCCTACCACTTAAAGTCTGTAGCGTGCAAGGCAAGGTTGCGTGGCCAAAAATTGCCAAATTACATCTGAATTACAACTACGCATGGCTTTTTGCACATTCCCACGCCGGGTTTGTGTGTAGCTGACGCGCTCCTGAGGTGACGGTGTGACGCTCTGCTGACGCAAAGATGGCCGCGGCGCGCTGAGAGGAGTCCTGCGCATACAGGAAGTCCAGGCTGGCCGCTCATCTCTCCTGTTTTTCTTGCTTCTTACTCTTCTCTTTTCTCCTTACTTCTTTGTCGGTATAATATACGTTAGCTCGCCTGACATTTATTAACAAAAAGAAGAATTAGGATGGTAATATGACACAGGGTAAAAAGAAACGGCCGAATCGCAGTCTGTTGCTTGTGAAAAAAATAATTATTAAGGATGGAGGAACGGTGAGTGCCTGGATAAATATGTTTTGCTCAGAGATTGACAAGTAGCATGATATCTCACTGGTCGGTTACCTGTGTAAAGAATGTAGTGTCCCTTATGCAGTCAGGAAGCGCCAGCTTGTTAGTTAGCAAGCCTTGTTTACCTTTTAACGGTCCGTCAGTGTGTATTTTTAGCTGGCTAGGTAACCCCACGCTAAGTGGAAATGAGTGCAGAGCTGTCACCTCGGCTCGCACCCCGACACTGTAGTTTACAGGGGCTGGCTGTAGGTTGCTACTTAACTATAATTGCACGTAATCGCCTTTTTGAAACGCTGACAGCAATGCAGTTTATCCACATGATCGTAACTAACCTGGTTAGCTGTACAGCATTCTCGAAATGACAAAATTCACTTTGACATTATGTGTGCTACATGAAAGCAGCCAAAGGCGCATCTCTCTGTCTGCGCAGCCACAAGGCATCGGGTCTCCGAGCGTTTACCACGCTGTAATCGTCATATTTTTGGAATTCTTCGCCTGGGGTCTGCTGACAGCACCTACCTTAGTGGTAAGGATTCGTTTTTGTAATCTTCTACCCTACGTGACGTTTGGTTAAAAAAAAAAAAACTAAAACAAAACTCCCATGTAGCACCGTTTTGTTTGCCTACCTCCTCAGATTGCGTCATCGCTGCTTTTCTTTGTCACCTTTCTGCCCAGGTTTTGCATGAAACGTTCCCGAAACACACCTTCCTGATGAACGGTCTCATCCAGGGAGTAAAGGTAACTGCAGAACCCATTTCACTGCGTGTGTTACGCACTGCGTGTGTTACGCACTGCGTGTGTCCCGGTGCTGTGGAGCCCAGAGTTCTTAAATGAGCACAGGTGCATTTAAATAGCCTATTTTATGAGGAGTAGGAGGGTTTAGTGCTGATCATGATCACCTCAAATACAAGCCTGGGAAAAGTGTATCTGTAAGGCAAACACTTGGATCCAACATCTGTAGGAATACCCTCAGAGAGGCTCTTCCTGGAACTCCTCTGCTGTCAGAGGAAGCACAGAATCTGGGGTCTCATCTGCCATTAACTGTCTCTGCTCACATGAATGGAAACCGTGATGTCAGTGACAGAGCAGCTGAACTGTAGGGGAGAGTGTTTTTATGTTTTTTGGTTTTGTCCTCAGGGTCTGCTGTCCTTCCTGAGTGCCCCGTTAATCGGGGCTCTGTCAGACGTGTGGGGACGGAAGTCCTTCCTCTTGCTCACAGTCTTCTTCACCTGCGCCCCCATTCCGCTGATGAAGATCAGCCCCTGGTGAGTGAGCCCGCACACCTGGCACACCTGACACACCTGACACACGGACTCTGCCCGACCTCCACCTGTGTGTCTATGCAGAGTATGCAGCCGGGCCACTTTCTGACACACTCACTTTATCTGCTCCTGTGATATGCATACTCTGGTTAAGTGCACGTCAGCCCAGGCATGCGGAGGCATCTGGGGTTGACTGTACTAATAATCACTCACAAGGCTCTCACCTTTTACCAGGGAGAAGTGACAGGTCTAGATAAACATGTGATGTGCATTGCTGTAGTGGAACCTGAGTGAGAGTCATTAACGCAAGCCTGGCTCTGTTAGCTGTGTCTCCCTGCTGAAGGACTCCCTCTGAAGGACTCCCTCTGCAGCCTTTTAGGAACCATCTGATTAGACCCTGGGGGTGTGGAGGTGTTTCCCGAAGACTTTGAATATCCTGCTTGTGTTCTGCCCTAACCTGTGGAAACATAATGCATGACACCGTCTCTCTCTCTCTCTCTTTCTCTCTCTCTCTCTCTCTTCCCCCCCCCCCCCCCCCCCGTGTTTTAGGTGGTACTTTGCGGTGATCTCCGTGTCTGGCGTCTTCGCTGTCACCTTCTCGGTCGTGTTTGCTTACGTAGCTGACATCACCCAGGAACATGAGCGCAGTATGGCCTATGGGCTGGTATGTGCTCTCTGTTGCCGGAATGTTCTTTATGATGCAGGATGTGTCTTGGGGGTCACAGTAAGGTGCATATCATGACACATATGGTGAACTAAGTCACTGCAGAAAAATAAGCTCAGAAACGTTAGTGCTGGCAGTTTTCCACAGTCTGGATGTAAGCATTCCTCTTTGCCCACAGTTTAAAATTATGATTGCTATTTTAGTTTGTTAGCCCGTTCTTCTCCAGCCAGTACAAATGTCTTATTTACTTAAGCAGGGAACAAGCGTGGTTTGTAACGTTTCTCAGAACTACCCTGCTGAGTTGTGCCTCTCTTTCACTTTTGCTGCTGGGTCTGTAATGTGCCTGTCAGACCAGTTTCATTCCTAACAGGTTCTTATCATGTGTTTTTCTAAAGTGTTGATTCATCAGAAGTGGTTGCTCAGTCTGCTCTGCAGCTTGTGTCTGTCATGGGCAGCACGGTGGCACAGTGGCTAAAGAGCAGGTCTGATAGCCTGTAGGTTGCAGGTGCAGTCCCCCGGTGGGGCCCTGCTGTTGCACCTGTGCGCTTAACCTGACTTGAATCAGTAAGTATTCAGCTATATTACATTTCATTAGTGTCATTTAGCAGATGCTCTTATCTAGAGGGAGTTACACAGGTTTCATTTTTACATGTTGCCCATTTATACAGCTGGATATTTGCTGAGGCAGCTCTGGGTTAAATTCAAGGGTACAGCAGCAGTGTCCCAGCAGGGAATTGAACGTGCAAGTTTTTGGTTACGAGCCCTTCATCTTACCACTACGCCACACTGCTGCCCCTGGATCAAATGCAAATTGCCCTCAGTAAGGTCATGTGCTAAACAGGCTGGTGTATAATCATATTTATTAACAAATGCTGATAATAATGAGTCAGTGTGGCACTGTTTATGCGCCAGTTGCGGTTAGTACTCTTTCCCTGGAGTGACTGTCCTCTCTCTGGCCCCCTGGCGGCCGCTGCAGGTCTCGGCCACCTTTGCGGGCAGCCTGGTGACGAGCCCCGCGATCGGGGCCTACCTGGGCCGGGCGTACGGCGACAGCCTGGTGGTGGTGCTGGCCTCGGCCATCGCTATGCTGGACATCTGCTTCATCCTGGTGGCGGTGCCCGAGTCACTGCCCGAGAAGATGAGGCCCGCCTCGTGGGGCGCGCCAATCTCCTGGGAGCAGGCCGACCCATTCGCTGTGAGTGCAGTGGGCGGGGCCAGGGGCGGTGTTGGGCTGGGGAGCTGAGCTGTGAGGGGAGGGGATTGGGAGGAGTCAGAGGTGGGAGAGGGACGGGACAGGGCTGTGGAAGGGGAGGAGTCAAAGCTAGGGGGAGGGGTTATTTGTATACATAGCTGAATGGTGCATCTGATTGGGAAGTAGCCTCAGCCATGTGTCGGACCAGCCCTGATATGATGGGTCGCAGCAGTGCAGTTAATGGAGATTAGTGTGCCCAGGCCGCAGAGGGCAGCCCTGTTTGGTACACACTTGTTCTGCATGTGGTGAGACATGCATTCTTCATGCAAGCATTCTCCGTGGCTGCATGCATGTATCACCTTTGATTAGAGCGTGGTTATCAGCAGGTGTGTTAATAGGCAGATCAGTAATGGTTCACTCACCTGCAGAACCAGCTGATCCAGATGATCATACTGAGCTGTTTGGGGCCCCACGCTGCTGCTGGCTGTGGTGTGTTTTGGGGGCGGTGTTGCGTGTCGTTTGAGGAACAGTGAGGCTTAGTGCAGAATGAGCAGGGGACAGATGTGGCGTAATGCTGCCACTGCCGCTCTACCCGCCGCGGTTTCCACGCGTTTGCACAGCCGTCACGCTGGCCACGTCCGAGCGCTCACAGCCTCACTGCGCATGCCGCACTGCAGGGTGTGTCACTGGGATCGCACCTGGTCTCGCTCTCAGGTCGCTCCCGTTGGTGTTCTCTCTGAAAGGCGTGTGCTATGTGCCTCAGGTTTCTCTCTGAAAGGCGTGTGCTATGTGCCTCAGGTTTCTCTCTGAAAGGCGTGTGCTATGTGCCTCAGGTTTCCCTCTGAAAGGCGTGTGCTATGTGCCTCAGGTTTCTCTCTGAAAGGCGTGTGCTATGTGCCTCAGGTTAGGTTGAGTGTTTTACCTGGCGCAGCCTTGCAGAGGCCTGTACTGGATGTGCTCACACCGGCCTCACCTCAGCTGCACTGCTGTCGGGGCGGGTCCATCCCTAAGGCACGCCTGACGAGCCTGAGACGGGCCTGAGACGGGCCTGAGACGGGCCAGAGACGGGCCAGAGACGGGCCAGAGACGGGCCTGAGTGTGCAGGCCAAACATCGGCTTTAAAGAGAACGCAGGAGTGTGGGCCATGATGCGAACAAGGAAAAAGGCATGAACGTTTACATTTCCTTAGGAAATACTTAAGGTGTCAGCAGCAGTTGTACAATAAGGTAGCAGTAACTCAGATGTCTGCCTTCAGGTACACAGACCGAACTCGGTCCTGTTCAGGTTCCACTGATTTTCGTGTTAATTTGAACATGGCTTTGGATGATGGAATTGATTTTGAAATATAGACTCTTTCTTTGTTTCTCTGTCTGGTATTACTGTAATCCCTCCCTACACTCCACCCTCCTCTCGGTCATATCGAGCCAGCGGTCCTCCACTGATGTGCCCGTGGCTGACTGTGCGATGCTGTCGGTCTCTCTCCGTAGTCTCTGAGGAAGGTCGGCCAGGACCCCACAGTCCTTCTCATCTGCATCACAGTATTCCTGTCCTACCTGCCTGAGGCAGGCCAGTACTCCAGCTTCTTCCTCTACCTGAGGCAGGTGAGTGTGCTGCGTGGCCACGCCCCTCTGCGTTGTTACAGTTGGACATCACACCCCCTCCAGGAGTAACTTAGACTCCAGAGTGGTACTGCATGTTCTCACCTCATTGGTACCCAACATGACTGCAGCATTGATTAAAACCTTGAATAGTTTGTCCTTGGTTGCTCATGTTCCTTTTTTGGGGTTTTTGCTTGACGATTATTGACCAATAGAAACGCCCAAGTGCAGCTGTCATCATAGCCTCGCTCCAGTCAGCACTCCACTGGGGGGCTGCTTGCACCTCACACTGATTTGATGTGTGTTTTTGTCTGTGATCCTGATGTAGAGTTCACACGGTGCTGAAACAGACCTAATCCCCTTCCCCTGTCCCCCAGACACCCTGTCCTGCACTCTTGGTACCTCTGGTGAGCTGAGTTGCTTGTTTTGTTGCAGATAATGGGCTTCTCCCCTGAGAGTGTTGCAGCTTTTATCGCTGTCCTTGGGCTGCTTTCCATCGTCGCTCAGGTCAGTCGGCGGCTTGCTGGCACTCTCCTGTCTGCAGACCAGAGATCTGTCCCTCTGATTTCTGAATGAATGCCTTTCCTTTGTTCAGAGGGAATCCGTTACAGATTAACAGCTGATTCGGTGGGCCTCTGCTCTCTTGCAGACTGTGGTGCTGAGTTTTCTCATGCGCTCCATCGGGAACAAGAACACCATTTTACTGGGCCTGGGCTTTCAGATCCTGCAGCTGGCCTGGTACGGCTTCGGATCAGAACCATGGTGGGTAGCGTGTTCACAGCGGCGCTGATTGGGCGACTGGGGTAGCAGTAAGGCAGAGTAGTTAATGAGTAGGACTTTTGACCCAGAGGTTGCTGGTTTGATTCCCAGATGGGCCACTGCTGTTGTTCCCTTTGGCAAAGTACTTAACCGGAAATGCCTTGGCTGTATAAATTACATTACATTACATTATTGCCATTTAGCAGACGTTCTTATCCAGAGTGACTTCCATAGGTTACAGTTTTTACATGATACCCATTTATACAACTGGATATTTACTGAGGTAATTCTAGGTTAAGTACCCTGCCCAAGGGTACAACAGCAGTGCCCCAGCGGGGAATTGAATCAGCAACCTTATGGTTACAAACGCTGTTCCTTAGTGCTATGCTGCACTGCCACCTATAAATTTTAATTTAGTTAGCAAATCTCATTATATTAATTGTGTTTTTTTTTTTCATTGGTTTTGCTTGCTTGATTTTATTGCCTAGATTTTTTTATTGCTGAGGATTTTAAAGCCTAGATTGAGTGGGCAACATTTGGATAACATTTATGAATAGTGAGATGTGTAAGTGGCTCTGGGTGAGGGGGTTATGGGTGGAGTAACGCAGTGGGCCTGCTGTGAGGGGCGTGTGCAGCGGACCGTTTGAGTGACAGGTGGGCGGTCCCTCCGCAGGATGATGTGGGCGGCGGGGGCGGTGGCAGCCATGTCCAGCATCACCTTCCCAGCAGTCAGTGCGCTGGTGTCCCGCACCGCAGACCCGGATCAGCAAGGTAACCCCGCCCACTGCCGTCCTGCCCTCGCTCTGCAGCGGGGATCTCTGATTGGCTGGGAACGTGCGTGGCTGTCTGTTCACTTCCGCTCTGTTGGGCGTGTTCACAGATGGGGTGTCTATGCAATGCAGGGTCCATGTCACTGAGCTTTTATTATAAGTGCGCCTTCCACGCCTGATCTAGTGACTGTGGTGTATGGTAGTGTGTGGACTAGGCTTCCCTTAGTTTTCACAAGTTAACCTGTGAAAGCGCTTGAATGGTGTTGTGCTCATACTCACTGATGTTAGCCTGATCTGACGCTGTTGCTCATTCAAGTTGGATGGATACACTTCTGTTCCTCTGTGATGGAAGTCGCTCTGGATAAGAGCGTCTGCTAAATGAATGAATGTAATGAACTGTAATGTTTGTGTGCAGGCGTGGGACAGGGCATGATCACCGGGATTCGCGGCCTCTGTAACGGCCTGGGTCCTGCTTTCTACGGCTTCGTCTTCTACATCTTCCACGTGGAGCTGGAGGAAGCGCCTGTCACTGAAACCGTGACGACAGTCCGCTCTCTGCTCCAGCAGGAGGTGGGACCCGCCTCTCCCAGTGGCCAATCACACGCCCACATTCACTGCGTCATTCCTGCTGCAGACTGCAGTGTGTGTTAATCAGCTGTTTATAGCGTGACTCGCGTAGATTATGCTTTTTTCTGTTATATAAAATAATGTGTGTTATGTTCGAGGTGTCCCAGCCGGGAATGGAGCCTCCTTACCCGCGATGCCATTGTGTTCCTGCGTGTGCAGTTACAGGATGCTGAGGCTCCTCCTCTTCCTGTGTCCCCGCAGGCTGCAGGAATCCCGGGCCCACCCTTCCTGTTCGGAGCGTGCTCCGTGCTCCTCGCCCTGCTGGTGGCGCTCTTCATCCCGGACCACCCCTACCTGCCCCCCCGCTCCGGCAGCTGGAAGAAGCACGACTCGCCACACGAGCACCCCCACAGCCCCCAGCACCCCCCCGGGGAGGCCAAAGAGCCCCTGCTGCAGGACACCGGCGTGTGACACACACACACACCCTCAGGGGTGTCAGAGTCTGAATGAGAATCTGCCCTCTGATCCCAGACCAGTATTCACATTTCACGCCAGCAGTGGCAGGGCTTAACTACCGGGCGGGTGAGCAGATCCAGGATCAGTTGCTAGAGGTGGACAGTACCCAGGCCAGCTGCCATGCACCTCCCAGGATTTATTCGAGGAGATATCTGGTATCTGTAACAGCAACAATTAAAATTTTCAACACAAGGATAAAATGTGAAAGTACAGAAATTATTTCAGTTTTTATGCAAATGAATATATATTTAAAGATATGTCGAAAGGCACTATTGCAGCAGTTCGTATGTATTCCTTTTAAGGTTGTTTAAGATTGGATTTGGTCTGCTTTTTTGTTGTTTTTTTGGCTTTCATTTCACTAGTGATGTGATGGTGCGTGGGCGTGGCCCATTCAGGGACCCAGGCCCGCAGGGACAGGACTGAACCCCTGTGTTTCTGCACTGCTGTCTGCTGGCACAGCAACAAGGGACAGGAGGGCCCAGACAAGGAAGTCAAAGCCTCCCCATCTTTTAAAGAGAAGCCTTAACTGATGACTCTTCAGGTTCCAGAATGTGATCTTCATGAAGACGAACGCCCTCGGATTTCCCTTCTCCTCAGGCTTCGGTCTGCCTTCAGGCTGCCCATGAGTGACTTCCTGTCGTCATTTCAGAAAAACCCATCGCTGCAGTTTTAGGTCGTCCCAGAGACCCCCCCAGTCTGAGTCAGTGTGGAGAGGGGTACGAAGCTGTCTGTGAAGCACCAGAGCCTTATGGGTCTGCTCAATGTGGGGTGTCTACAGACATGATTTTTTTAGTGTTTTCGCCTTTTCAATCGTATTTATGTTGACATCAAAGACCTCAGAGGCTGGAGCGAGCTTTTCTGCCTTGGAGGTGGAAGATTACTGACTTTATCAAGAGGCCTTCTTAAAGGATTTTCACTGAAAAAAGTCCTGTTAAAAACACGCTGGTCAGCGAAATACCTCATACACTAGAATATAGTGAAACTGATTGTGTACTGTAGAGTACTGTATGCGGTTCTCTTGTACTGTGGTCATTGTTGCCTTTTGTTGTAAACTTCAAGCAGCAACTGTAATTGTTGTAAATATGTATAAAAATGTGCAGTTCAATAAAGTAAATATTTTAACATTCATGTATTTCTTTGGTTTACGGTGCGATTGCTGGCATTTTCTGGACTTTAATACCATGAAAAGACCAAGTCAGCCTGTACAGGCACAACACATGTTTTCCATTTTGTTAAAAATTAACAATCATATAACCAACCAGGAGTGGGGGACTCGGCCTTTCAGACTTGCTTTTAAATCAGGTCCACTGATGATGGCTTTCAATACTGCAAGCGAGTGTATACTACTACAGAATCAGAAGGTGATGACGTATGGAGACATTAGATATTAGAGCATATTTTAATTGGAACGGTACACGTTTACCTTTTCAAGGTTCTGCACACATTAAACAAGCACAAACTTCAGGTGATGCTCTGTTCCAGTTTGCCATCATTTGGTGCTTAAATTGTGTGACCAAAAAATGTCAAAAGCTTGTACACACAGTTCTGTTGAAACCTTGCCCTTTTTGCACAGAACATTCAGCAGTCCTTTGAGATGGTAGTCCTTGTTAGGACTGAAGCTCTGAAAAATATCACACTATATAAGTAAAATACAGCCTTACCAAAACACACTTTAACACTGATCACTGTTCTAAAAGAACCTTGAAGAAAAGTCTACATGAATGATTCCTTTTCAAAAAAAAATTTCCTATCCACACAGGACATTGAAAGCAGCGAGGACACCTTTCACCCTTTTTCAAACTCCAGAGCTGAGGAGAGCAGGTAGAGCAGTGATTTAAGAAACAGAACTAATGCGTATTAACTTTTTCACTGAACAAAGGCAGTTAACACCATTAGGATACATTCTCCCTCTCAACCAGTTGCCTGAAAGGATCACTGTACAACACCATTGGTCCATAAGTTAGGATGCCATCTGCTGGCCACTCAGTATGACTACATGGTACAGTACATACAGTTTATGCATCTTAGGTGTCCTCTCCAAACAACACTGAAGGAGCAGCAGGTGTGAATAAGAGTGAGCTCACCATTAAAGGTCTGAGCACATAAAAATGTAACTATCAATATGCATGCATTAAAATATTAAAACTAATCTGCTGAACAAAAAAAAGATAATATAATCATATATAATATGAAAACACCACTTATAATATGATAATATAATGATAAATAACATGATGTAAATGTGTAGTGGAGTGATTATCGTGTCTGACCCTGCTCTGCTCCCCTGGGGTCAGGTGAGGCAGGGCTGTGGTGGTTGGTCTGATGCTTGTATTACTCCAGGGGGATCAGGTGTGTTTGATGTTAGAGCTGTTGTTGCTCCTTTCTGCTGAGATCAGCTGTTTGAACCGTGCGTTTGTTCCTGAGCTGGTCTAACATTCCTGATCTGAGAGGCTGAGGGGCAGAGTCTGAGCTGCTGATGCAGGGAGGCTTCAGACACAGTGGCTGAATGTGGGGGTACCTACTGCACCCCCAAACACACCTGCCCGCACACCCAATGCCCTGAGCTGGAGACCCCGCCCTCATGCTGCTGCCAAAGGGCACCTCCAGGTACAACGAGAGTGCAGGTGAATCCACTCACCCTGCCCACAAACTGCCACCCACGTTCCCAAATGGCATACCCAGATACGGTCAGATCTTTAGGTGAAAGGTCAGTGCTAGCGTAAACCCAAGGCTGGGATTAACTTATCAGAACAGCGACCAGCCTGCTGATTGCAGGTGACTTTAGATGTGGTGACTGATGGCAATTCCACACTTGCTGGAGGAATCAAGGTTTTTCCAAAAAGTCACCCTCAAAAATCACCCACCCCTACCGTCCTTGAATTAAGAGCCATTCCCTCCCAGCTGCTACAGCTCGGGCCATTTCCTCAGGCTGTAAAATCATCATCCTCTCAAAGTTTCAGTTTATTTCTCATGACCGAAGCTTCAGATCAACAGCAAAAGGAACTCAGGGCCATCAAGGCAGGAGGTTTTTTGATTCTTACCCATAAGGAAAATATGGTGAGGTTTTTAATTCCTCCACAGCCTGTGATCTTGTGATTGAATCACAGCTTTATTAGGGTGAATACAGGTTTCTCTGCCAGCAATACAGGACACCGCGAACATGTTGGGCAGAAGAATGTGTTCCCTCTCAATCCATAGCAATACCAGAATTATCACATTTTCGCTTGGGAATATTTATGCTCTCTACCCCTCCATCTGTTGTGAACATCTATGATTAGGGAATTAGTGCTTATTTCTAGATATTTAATTCCACTGTAAGCTCTCAAATAACTCTTGCTATTTTTGATTAACACAACACCAGAAAAATACATGTCTGGAGTATTATATTTTAGAAATGAGTGCCGCCTTAGCTACCCCAGCTGTAAGCATCACCTTGTTGAAAGGGCAAGCATAGCAGATAATAAAAAATTCTCTGAAAATAGTCTGCTTAAGTCTCATTTCATTCATATGTGTGTTAAGGTTTATTTTTATCTAGAGGAGTAACTGCAATCGCAGGTCTGTGAATCTGTAAATCCGCATTGTGGCTGGTGAGAAAAACAGAGATGCTGTGGAGATTCTGCCGCTTTGCAGAGATTACATGCGTAATGCCTGTGTGGTCGGGTCATCCTCGATACGGGGAGCATCGGGGTCGTGCGCTTTTGCATTTGGTTCAAACTGAGGCAGAAGGACGGCAGCTGTGGGGCCGATGAGAAGGGCTGTGCAGGGGTTTTGTTCTCAGTCTTACTGTCAGATGCACGGTAAGATCTCAGCACTAATCTGCTCTGTTACATAAGCAAAGTTTCCTGAAACACGAGCAATGAAAATATGGCCGTGCGTTGCTCATAAGGGAAATGCCGACAGGAGTAGAGTGATAGAATAAAGGAGTGCACTGAAAATGGACAGTACGTCCATTTTTCTATTGTCCCGGTGTTTTCCATATAACTTGACCTGTCTGAAAACCAATGTCTGAGATTACAGAAACAAATAATGGAAAATCCAGACGGATCTTAACTGCCCATAAATATCCAGCTCTATTAGTCGGGGTTATGTACAGTATGTCAGATACATAAAAATAAGATGTCGTCCTGGATAATGGCTTCCACCATGCAAATGAAATGAAGTAGTGTAGAATGATTGGATGGTGGAAGGTCACGTGATGTTTTCGAGTCACTGAATGCATCACTGCATCTGCTTTTGTTGTTATATACACTGCTAACACTTTCTATCGCTCTGGCAGTGAAAGCATTTAAAGTTTGCCTTGAAGTGTTGTAATAAACTTCACAAAAAGTTACACCTGAGAAAGCCACCTAAGCGAGTCTTACTTCCACAGATCGACCGTCCGGCTCTGACCCTGGGTCAGTGAGTGGATTAGCGCAGAGGCTGAGGAGAGAGCCAGCTTTCCGCTGCTTCGTCAGGAGACGCTTAGCGTGCTAATTAAAGCCCAACTCGGAGCCAGGAATAGCCACGCTGACAGGCAGTCAGGCAGCAGGGCTGGGAGAAGGTCTGACACTTCTACGGGACAGACACACTTCCTGCTGTGGAGGACGTTCTCCGGTTGGTTTAGTCTCTGTCTCTGTGCAAAATTATGAGAAAAATGACATGGGGATTTCAGGAACATTAACTGGTGATTACAAGCAACTATAGATAGATAGATAGATAAATAAATTAATAAATAAACAAAATAAAGGCACTGTCATCTTTTGTTGACTGCCTGTGTTGTTAGAAAGCCTACCCTGACACCAGAAGGTTGTGGGTTCAGTCGTCGGTCTTCCCGGAGACTTCCTGTTTGGCACTCAGTATTAGATGGATTGGTGATGGGACATGAGGGGCTGGTGCCCTCTCCAGGGGGTGTATGTGTACACTGGATGCTTCAGGCCACAAAAATGGGAACAAGCTTTAATCCTCTGAGCACCCCCCCCCCCCCCCCCCCCCCCCCCCCCCCCACACACACACGCACACACACACACACACACACACACACACACACACACACACACACAGCTTTACCTCCTCTGACCTCGGGTAGAGAGTCTCTTTGTCCATAGTGCATAACCATGCAACAATAATGCAATATTTGGTAATTAAATAGTGTTTTATGCAAAAACTGCGAAATAATTGTGAAATGGGGAGGAGATAAGGTGGGAAGACCATGTCAACAAAAGTGAGGGGGACCTAAAACAGCACATTGTATGTGCAGCATACCTATGAACAAATTTATATCAGCTCTGTTGCTGGTACCAGTTTCCTAAAACAAGAAAGCCACACATTACTAAAGCTACACAGTGAATCAGAGTGCATACTGCCTGAAGCATCACTATCTTACCTGATCAGGGGAGGTGTAACCGGACGCCCCTGTAGCAGCCTGTCCGTCAGGGAGGTAACCCAAATCTGTCACCTGAGTCAGTGGCGTCTCGGTCCGAGCCTGGCCAGCAGCCGTCCCAGGGGCCCGGGAGGCACCGAGCAGCATGCTCATCCTCTCCACCCACACCACACTCTGAACTGCTGGGGATGGGAACCCAGAGGGATGAGCAGGGAGGTCCCAGAGGACCTGAGCCCCGCTGCCTTCAGGCTCCACACCCACAACTCCAGGAAGGCTTGACAGATGTTCTGCGGAGGGGTAGCGGGCAGAGCTGTCTGACCTTGTTAGCCCAGAGAATCTCCCTTTTCACAGGTAAGAAAGGACCCCTCACTGTCCTCTTACTCCTGAGAACAGCATGTTTACAACATCTCACTTTATGAGCATAATGCATATTCATGGACACTAGGATACAATTTACTAATTTTTATGGGTTTATAGTTATGTGTGGGAAGTGGTTTTGTTTCACAACTAATTTTCCAAGTCACTGTTAACAAATAAACTAATGATGGAGTCATATAAGGTGGAGTTTAGTGTAGAGTCGAGCAGAACAAAGTTAGTATGTCCTCAGCAGAAAAGAAGGAATGAGAGGAAAATAAAGGTCAGTGGTCTGTAAAACTTTTGAGCACAAGTGGAGCCTCTCCATTTCCAATGTCAGACTGTGTGTTTTGATTATTTTATTTATTTTATTAACACCTGCCTGCCAGATGGTTAAAGGCGTGTTTGGGATTGGGTGAAACGTGATTTGGCAGTGGTCATGATGACTGTTCAACGGATCCGTTAAGGATCTTTCGAGCACGTGCAGGAGCTGTGGAGTGACGCTTGAGACATCAGGGACAGGTGCCGGAATGTCCCTCTCCAAAGTACTGGCATCTCTTACAATCTGTATGGTTCGCAGTACCATTTCCTGTTTAAACAGGTCGGTACTCGCATCGTGCGCGGGTTCACCGGCCAGGCAGTTAACACGATCGAACCCTTGACATAAAATCTTTCAATGCGAAAGTTTGTACTTGGAGCTTCAGTAACCCCCGCCTACCACGGATCGACTGTCCAAAGCAAGCATGGGGAATGAAATCCAGATTTGGCACCTAAATCTTTTTTGATTACTGTCATGATACGGAAATGGAATGGAATCCGTATCGGTAATCACGTGTTGCACACGCGTACAAACGCCTGGAAATTAAGATGTTTGTCCATGTGCGCCGCAAAGAATTAATGTTTAGATTGTAGACAGCGTCTGGATTACTGATTGGTGGAGAGAGCCCAAGCCTTAGCAACGTGCCCTTGTGTAGCGATTGGGCGCATGGTTACCAATCCACGTCCCTTTAAAGATTTTTTGTGATGTCCGCTGCGGCTATGGCAGGGAACGGGTTTGATCCGAGAACTTATGCATGAGTGAGAAGTGAGAAGAAGGATTCGCCTTTGCAAATCCCCCAGGGACACGAAGTTCGTCAAAACTGCATGAATCACCGCCGGTGGAGAGAGGAGAGACGCGTTCCGCGGCTTATCTCAGTTCTCCAAGGTGGAAGTTTCTTTAGGAATGCTCATATTATTATGTTAGCTCCCACGATTGTCGATGAACCGCGATAGCATTCGCTATCAGAACATTTCACACTTATGTCGACTTTTTTTAAAATGTCAGACAATAGTCTGACAGGAGCCTCCGAATTTATAAAAGGTAAGTTGAACGAAACAGCAGTAATGGTAGCTACCGTTGGTAGCCTGCTAGTGTAAATATTAACTAACCAGTCTGGAATGTTTAGCCAGTAAGTTAGCTAGATGCACTAGCTATTTAAATGACAAGCTTCTAGTCAGTGCCAAATTCGTGCCCTTTCCTAAATAGATAATGATAGCTAGGATATTAGCTAATGACAGCAGCTCGCTAACTAGCACTATAAGACGCCAGTCTATGCACCGCATTCAAGAGTGTGGCTAAGCAGTTAATAAACAGGTGACAATAAATACAGAATTACCGTTAGCTGATCATTTTTCTAGGTAGCTACCCTCGTTTTATTAGCTATCAGTTATTTGTCACCCATAATTCTTTTTTTCTTTTTTTTTACAGATCGATTGTACTTTACTACTCTGAAAAGCAAACCAAAAAGCACGACAAACACGCATTATTTCTGCACAGATGACGAATTTGTGTATGAAAAGTAAGTTTCTTGTCTTTCTCCCCTCACTTTTCTCCGCTTTTCGATAACACTCGGTCGTGCGCGACCGGGGGGGCTGCTGCAGTTTTGTCAATTTAGCAATTTTAGAGACATTTAAACGTTCAGATGACATTTTCACAGACGTCACTCGCTAGCTGCTTAGATAAAACATTACTCTACATGCTTTCTGCAAACAGACATCTAGTTAATGTGTTCATCACACCAGTGTGTCTGATAAACTAATGTCCAGGAATGTTGGAACACGCAAAAGTATGTTCCTTCGCAGCCCGATTTCGGCGACTTCTGTGGGGCAGGCTGGCGACTTTCTGCTCGGAAGAGTTTCTGTGCCGCGGTCGGGCAGTAACATCAGCAGATGCTGTAGAAGTTGGCTAACAAAACGAAGTGAAAGGAAGTCATCTCAGTTTGGCTCAGAGAGGCACATTGCTCTTACGTGATCGGTTTTTCTTAAAGGGCAGTGGACATTGAGTGTTTTGAGAGCTTATGAAAGAGCAGTAAGATTCCCCGGTGCTTAAGCACGTGTTTTTATCTTGTAAATCTTGAACGCTGGATATTTTCTTAACCGTTTTACCTATTTATGCAAATATAAGGAATTAAACAAGTCGTGTATGTTGTCAAATAATCGAACATTTTGATGTGTTCACTTTGGTTCTACAGCTGCATGCAGGAGCTGTTAGTGTTGATTAACATTGATTTAATCATTTTTGTAGCCCTCTCTCTGTTCTCCGTCTTGTCTAACTGAACCGGTTTGATTCCCGTGTTTCAGCTTTTATGCAGATTTTGGACCTCTCAACCTGGCCATGTTGTACAGGTACTGCTGTAAACTCAACAAAAAGCTCAAAGTAAGTTCTGTCTGTTTGTGTCTTTCTTGCCGGTCAGAGTCACTAGTCACTTGCACTAAGAGAGTGTTTTTGGGCTATTGTGTCACACCAGTTCATAAAGAGCGCCACTCACGATTGCCTCATTACACCGCTTTTTGACGTAATGCCCAGGTTTAAAATGACACATAATAATATAATAATAATAATAATGAACTGTAACCTATGTAAGTCGCTTTGGATAAAAGCGTCTGCTAAATGAATAAATGTAAATAATACAACAGTATTCCCCTTCAGTAGATCTTACTGCATTAACGAAGTAATGAGGATATTTACCATTTCAGTTGAAGCCTTGCAATTGTTGAAGTGTGAGAGAATGAGTTATACTGCACATATGTAACAGAATTTCACATTTATTTCCAAGGGTTTATCTCAATCACTTTTTGCAAGGGTCAAGGGGAATTATTTTTTATTTGTCTTGTTTATTCTCATTCTGTTTTTTTATTCTGTCTGTTATTAGTGCTCTGTAAAGAGTACTACACAAAACACAAGTTGGGTTTTGATATAACATGCACTAATGGTTTGCACACATGTATGTTATCAGCGTAACATTTTACATATAGCCTGTGTTTTAGTTTTTAGTTTTTGGCTGAGAAAAGTGTCTACATTTCTTTGAGGTAGATTGTACTACATGGATACATCTCTTTGTTATTCTTCTGCACATTTTGGGGAGGTACTCTTCAGGTCATGTTTTGGGAAGTTCCCTGTAAATAACTTAATACATAACATTGAATCAGATGAATGCTTAGAGGAAGGGTTTTACTTTGAATCTCTCTTTGCTTTGGCCCTGTCAAAGCCAGGGCAGCATAGGTTTCTGCCCTTGCACCTGATCCCTGCACCACACAACCTGACAGCTTTAATTCCACGGCAGTTCAGAGTGACCTCAGGTAGAAGCAGTGACCGTCCTACACTCAGGTGTTCACTGCTGGCCTGTTATCTTCCTTTAATAGCACCTGTAGCATGCAGTTACAGTAGCACAGGCCGGTGGAGGATGCGATTAGCGTGTTTTGCGGTAGCCTCGGCAGGGAGGCTGCTGCCGTTGTGTGGAGCAGAGCGCTGAGGTGCGGAGGAAGTGGGAAAGGTATTATGCAGTCTCACAGACTGTGTGTAAAGCTGGAGTGTGGCTGCTGTGCTCTAAGCCTCTTTCATGCATTCAAGTTCAAAGTCGCTGTTGTTGTAGGGAGGCGATGAACAGGGCGGAGCGCTTATCTTTTCGAAAAAAGCTCAATGTTCTACAGCCATGTCTTATTTACCCCCCCCCCCCTTGTCTGCAGTGTTTACTGTGGGTTGCCATGGGGACTGAATTCCTTTGAACTTGTAGCAGCCCACAGAGCAGTGCAGACAGTTTAGAGGGCAGTGGGGCTGGAAGCAGCCTGGTCTGTGAGTGAATTTCAGGCTTTGTAATTCTCGCGTCAGTGTGTCCGCACTGTCCGTGTGCATGGTTACCTTCACTCGTCAGCATTCACTGTTGACCTTTAAACTTTGATTAGCCGAGTCGCCCTTGGAAACGGATTTCGGTGCCTCTGTTTGGTTTGAGGTCTGCTGGAGATTGTTTGCTGTTAATTTGGTGAGAATTCCCTAACTAAAGTGGCAGTCTGTGTCTACAGTTTCTAATTTGAGAGGTGCCTTACACACACAGCAGGTGCTTACCTGAATTGCCTGAATAAATACAGATGTAAAGAACCGTATTATAGAAAATAATAACCCGCATGATGTCACCATGAGCATCGGTCAAGTAGGTGAGGGTTTTACCAGGCAGCCAAACCACCCAGTAACTCTGCCCTGTGTGATGGCTGAAGTTAAGTGGCTCGGGGGTTGGTTAGTATGTGGATGGGAGACACTCCTGGAGGAACCAGGCCGCCGCTGGTGGTGGGCCTTGTGGCTCAGCAGGCATCTGCCTTCCTCTGTGACCCAGCAGTGGAGTGGCGGCACTGTGGGAGATGGCATTTTTCGTGGGATGTGTTTGCGGACTGCTCACTGAGAGCAGAGGGTTTGTTTGTGTCCTGGCCAAATTCCCAATCTGGCTCTCCCAAGCCGCCTGTCTAATCGTGCCTCGCTTTAATTGGCTAAATAAATCCCTCGCTGCTATGTGGAGAGTGCTCTGGTTGAGGTGAGCTGCCTCCCTGTACTGTAAAACGCTCTGAGATCCATGGCTCTCCATTCTTATTAAATTCATAATTTTGTGCGGAATTGTGCATGTATCCAGCATGATACACAGAGCTTTGAATATCCATTTATACAGCTGGATATTTGCTGAGGCACACAGGTCAATTACTGCCCTGACGGTTACTACAACAGTGTCCATTCAGCCAAGATTCCTCAGTACTAACTCCACATTATTGCACCAGTTAGATAATCACTGTTGGCATGATGTGTGTGTTCACAGCTACAAATGGGAAGTGGTTGTGTTTCCTTTGATTCTAGGTCAGCATCACCAGAGAAGGGAGCAAATGGATTTTGATGCTACCAGTGTCAGTGTGTGATTTTTAAAACACGGATTAATTATTATTTGTTGATTTGACTGCTGCGCATGGACTGTCTTTAGTAATAGTTTTGCTCTTGTTTCCTGCAGTCGTTTTCACTGTCGAGAAAGAGGATTGTTCATTATACCAGCTTTGATCAGCACAAGAGAGCAAATGCTGCGTTTTTAATCGGTGCCTATGCGGTGAGTATGTGTCTGTGTCTGTAATCTCTCCCCCTCTGTCTGACCTGCATGGACCTTTGGCCTCTTTTTGGTCTCACCACAGTGTGTGCTTTGTGTTTTTTTCCTGAGTTTTGAGTTGCAAACTTAAGCAAATACAGTTGTACTCTCCTGCAACAACAATAAAAGTTTGCCAGTTGCTTTAATGACCAAAAAATTGTGCATAAGAATTTGAGATGAAAAAAGAGATAGATAGGTATTGTATTGTATTGTATTGTAGGTAAGGAGAGAGCATACTGCTCTCATACAGCATGCAGCGGAGTTGAAACAGGGAAAAGGTGATGATTTTGTGTTGTGATGTCATAATGTAAGGAATGTAATGTAGCTTCCCAGAATTCCACATTTTTCTCACCCCCTCATGCTTTCCTTGCAGAGGTGGAGCAAACGTTCCAAAATAGGTGAAAAGGAACAGGTGCTGACAGACACATTTTCCCTTTTACAGTGCTTATGCCTTCGGAATTCCATTTAATCAATGTGCTAAAGTATTGCTAAACTGATTTTTGACGTGTGGCCTGGCAGCGGGTATGAAATCATTTACCGTTTTCCTTTGTGCTGTCCCTCTGTCTATACCACTCACCTCTCCACTCATCTCTCTCTCTCCGCTCATCTCTCTGCTCTCTCTCTCCGCTCATCTCTCTGCTCCCTCTCTCTCTCTCTCTCTCTCTCTCTCTCTGTGCTCCTCTCCCTCTCTGCTCTCATCTCTTCTTCCTCTCTCTTCCCTCTCCTCCCCTTCCTCCTCTCCCTTGCTTTCTCTGTTTCTCTCTTTCTTTCTTTCCCTCTCTCTCTCTGTCTCCCCCCCTCTCCCTCAGAAGTGCGTGGTGTAAGAGGTGACAGATAAAGGCTTCTGTTGTGCTGTCACAATGGTCCTTTTCAGCAGAACGCCACCGGCCATTTCTGAACACATCCATTCATCCTGCTCCCTCACACTGTGGAGGGGCCTGTCTGAGCACCAGGGTGTCATTAGTCACTGGATTAGGCCCATTTCGTGCTTTGCTTCAAAGGCTTACCATAAACCCTGATGTCACACTGTTGTCTCCTGAAATATGGGGCAGGGGTGTGACAGTGGGTGTGGCCCTGAGGTTTGGTGGAGAGATTGGAGACCGGATGCTGTTAGCCACACCTGTGTTGTGAAATACCTTGTTCCGATGAAATGGCACAGCATCTAAGAGGCTAAAGCAGGTCTGTGACTCATAGCCCATCCACAGAGGGTAGCACCACACACACACACACACACACACACACACACACACACACTCACACACACGCACACTCACACACACACACACACACACACACACACACAAACACACACACACAGCATTCCTGTAGCACAGAGGGAACGTACTGACCGTTCTGTTGAAATGTCAGTCAGTGTCAGCAAATGGCCTGATCGGATCTGTCAGGGGTTCTAAAGCCTGTTCTGTGTTTCAGGTGATCTACCTGAAGAAAACACCAGAGGAAGCTAACAGAGCTCTGATGTCAGAGTCAGCTTCAACATATCCTCCGTTCAGGTGAGAGGGGTGCACAGTTTCTCCTTTCACACACCTGTGTGTTTAATATTCAGGTGAGGGTGTTCGGTCTGATTGGAGTGTGTGATTTTATCTGCATTTTTGCCTGGATTTGTCTGCATTTTGTGTGTCAGGAGTCACTGGCTGCCACATGCACAGCTGTGAAGACTAGCTCGGCAAACTAACCTAAATCTTTAAACGTACAACAGGAGATTAAATGAGTTTTGAAAAAGAGAGGGAAATAGTTGAGGGTATATATTAAATTAAAATTGTACACAGACTGTATGAGGTTGCGTATAGTTCCCTTGGGTTAGAGTTTACAGTGTGTGTAGCTGTGCTGCCTTATGTCATGGTATCTTCAGATTCTGTACTTTTATTCACCAGAATGTGTGTGTGTGCGTGCGTGTGTGTGTGTGTGTGTGTATGCGTGTGTGTGTGTGTGCGCGTGCGTGCATGCGTGCGTGCGTGTGCATGTGTGTGTGTGTGCGCGTGTGCGCGTGCGTGCGTGTGTTAGGAATAGAGAGGGGATATGTGAGTAAGAAATGTCTCTGAGTTTTATGTGAGTGGAGATGTGTAAGAACTGTAAAATGATATATACTCATTTGAACATTGTGATGTCATAAAGTTTATGTGATCAGTGGGAAAATGAGAGCACGTGTTGCCTTTAAAATCAAATCATGTGTAATTACTGATGTTTGTTTTTAAAGTGCGCAAGTTGTATGCTTCCTGCTTCCTCTCTGTTGCTGTATGTGACAGTTGGTTGAGGAGGTGACAGGAGGCTGGCTGTCCCTGCGTTAGTAGAACGCTCTGCTGGCTGTCAGGACAGGCTGTGACTGCTGTCCTGACTGCGCGAGCACGGCCCCACCTTCCACAGGGCATGGCGGACTCTGCCCCCAAACGACCCCAGCGTAATCCTGGCCCACTGGGTGGCATTTAAAGCCTGTCCCCTCTGTGACTCAGCAGATGCTTAAACGGATAGGCCTGCTTTCGGAAAATAAACAAAAAAATGTTCAAATATTGGTGCTGCATTGTGAGGGGATTGTGCTGAATCATCTGTGGGTGTGTGTGCTTGCACATATATGTGCACGCATGTGTGCGTGCATGCACATTTTGTGGGGGATGGTTTAGGGACACACGATGTTACTTCGATTTCAGTCCTTAGTCTGTCTTGAATCTTTTGGTAGCATGTGTGTGTGTGAGTGGAAATGGAAAAGGAACACAAGAGTAGAAAGACAGATTAGGAAGAGAGAGAGGGAGAGAGACAGAGAGGAAGAGAGGAAGTGGAAAAGAAAGAAAGACTAGAAGAGGGAGGGAGAGAGAGAAAGGAGACAATGTGCTGGCATGGTGGGAGGAACAGAAAGAGAGATGGAGGGAGAGGGGGTGAGAGGGAGAAGGAGAAAGGGAGTGGACTGGAGTAGAAAGAGATGAAGGAGAGAGGGAGGGGAGACGGAGAGAGGAGAGGATGTGCTGACGTGGTGGGTGGAAGAACAGATCCTTTCATCCAGCTCTTGTGGATGAGTGAGTCCTGCAGCACAGTGGCCAGCCCAGCTGTGCGGCCCATCTCCAGTCCCTGCTCTGAAGAGCGTCTGTGTGGCACTGCCAGATCCCTGAGGAGAGACAGAAACACTCAGACAGCCTCAAACGCTTCCTGTAAATGATTCGCTCTGCAGCCTGATTAAAACACACACATATTCATGACCACTTTGCTGCTGTTTTGGTTTTTTGTTGTGGCAACGTGCCATAGGAGAACAAAAAAAAACCACAGACAAAAGCAAGCCAGAAGACATGTATGAGTACATTTGTATGTCTGCTAACTGCCGATAGTGTGCTTGTGCTGAAGATACACAATAATTAGCTTACCAAGCTGGAGTAGAAAAAAGCCTTACCTTCCATGCTCCTCTCTCTCTCGCTCTCTCTCCCTCCCCCCCTCTCTCTCTCTCTCCCTCTCTCTCTCTCTCTCTCTCCCCCTCCTATGTTGCACCACAAGATCCTGGTAAGCAACACATGTTATTTTTTTAGACGTTTGGGGCCATCAAGCCACTGGCCAGCCTGGCCCCCAGGGGGCGCTCCTGCTCCAGTGTAGGCTGAGCCCCACGGCCAAGTCATTTTCCGTTACTCAGCGGCAGCCCACATCAGTGGGACAAACTGCTTCATTCTGCAGGGGGTAGGGGTGGCTGTGCCTCCTGGTGCATTGTGGGACTTGTAGTGTGAAATACAGCTGTGGTTGGCATGCGTGTGCATTGGAGCAGTGCAGGCACCTCGCCCCACTCCTACGTGGGTGCAGTGGTTGTCGTTGCGGTGCTGACGGGCCTAAAATGCAGAAATGGCAATTTCTAAAATGGGTGGAAAAAAAGCAAAAAACCTGGCTGGTGGAAATAGTAGTGCGTCCTCAAACAGACCTTGCTCTCAGCTGAGAACTGTCTCATTGTGGAACTGTACACATCCTGTCCCCGTACTGTCGCTGTACCTACTGTATGCACTTTTGTAAGTCGCTTTGGATAAAAGCGTCTGCTAAATAAATAAATGTAAATGTAAATAGTCAGGCTCCAGGATCTGTAGCTCTGAGCCAGGCAGAGTGAGGCAGATTCCAGTGCATCTGAAGTGCAGCATGTGTTTCTGGAATATCCTTTCCCCCTCTCTTGGCTGTTGAAATTCCTCCTTTCTGTATATGTGCCACATATCTGTGCGCCCTCCCACTGCTGAAGATGTGTGATGTGTCTGTATAGCGTCTAGAAAGAAGACCAGAGGAAGAGTTCAACAGCTGTCTTGTAGGGGATAAGAAGATATAATCTGGAGCAGCAAACTTGAAGGTTTAGTGCACACGTGGTGTTTAATGGAGCTCAGACACACGCATTCTGCACAGATAATCACGGATAACAGTGACCATTAGAATGGCGTATGTGGTGAGAGGGCACGGGATTTGACCTCTCATGCAGAAAGGTTTTAAAACGTCTTCCAATCAGGCCAGGATTCTGTGGTCAAACCATTTTTTGGTTTTTGATTTCTGTGCAATAAAACGAAGCTGCTCACCTTTTATCTGTTTTCTGTTGAGGAGGAGTGAAGTAAGCTGTAGTGCATTAATGTGGCTCTTTTTAAAGTCATTTAAAGTCATTCTCACTACATCGTTTTTACTATCCCTCTTTAAATACACCTCTTTTTGGCTTTTTAAAACGGTCCATATGTTGCCGTACAGCTAGTGGCCACTGAGAAATGTCTCTGTCAGACTCTGAACGAGGCCGAGTGCGGCTGTCTATGTCTGAGTGTTCACCGGCCTGGGAGACTACCTCTGTTGTGCATTCACAGAGGGATTCACAGGTCCAGTCCTACATTCACAGAGGGATTCACAGGTCCAGTCCCACATTCACAGAGGGATTCACAGGTCCAGTCCCACATTCACAGAGGGATTCACAGGTCCAGTCCCACATTCACAGAGGGATTCACAGGTCCAGTCTTACATTCACAGAGGGATTCACAGGTCCAGTCCCACATTCACAGAGGGATTCACAGGGCCAGTCTCACAGTTACAGAGGGATTCACAGGTCCAGTCCAACATTCACAGTCATGTTTGTGTCACCATCACAGACAGCTGAGAGAAAGGTTGTGGAGAAGTGAGCGGAGAGTGTTTGACCTCGTTTTGTTTAATTAAGCCCATCCATTATGCAGTCGCTGAGAGCAGCGTGTAATTCAGTAAGTGGCGTTTTGGGGTGAGCTGAGAGTGTGAGTGTGGACAGAATGTAAAGTATCTGCCGAGACGCAGGCAGCAATGGGAGCCGACCGTGTATCCAGGGCGAGGGACTCGGCCATCGAGGACACCCTGCAAAAGCCTGACTAACAAACATCCCCCTCTCTCTCTCCCCCTCTCTCTCCTTCTCTGTCCCCCTCTCTGTCTGTCAGGGATGCCTCTGTTGGAAACAGCACATACAACCTGACCATTCTGGACTGTTTACAGGGGATCCGTAAGGTAAGAGATGCTGAACCAATGAAGCGGCATCGTTTCCTGTTGGCTGTGTTTTAAGTTATGAAATGGTAGAGCGGTTTGTGTGCGGCACCTGTATCACCTGGCTGTCTGCTAGGGCAAACTTGCTCACAGAGGGGAAAAACTCCTGTATGTATCCCTCATCGTTAGTGGAGATGAGCAGTTCTGAGTGGAGATGAGTGGAATCATTAGCAAAAGCACTTTGTTCCCACACAGATGTTTTCTGAGGGAAAAACACACGGGGTTTGTCTGTCACTGACTCACAGCTGGCCAGTAGGAGACAGTTACTACTGGCAGATAGGAGTCAAAGTCACAGATATTTGAGTTTAAGGGTCCACCTTACACCTAAATTCATTTTAATAGACCCCACATCATACACCCACCCTCACACCAGCCAGACCACCCAGTTGACAGGAAGAGAAACAGGTCAAAGAGAACAAGACCACACAGGTAACAAGGAGAAAGCCATCAACAAGACAAAGACTAAGCCATCAACCAACAGATACCAAGGCAAAATTTTTAGAAATGCAAAAATTTGTGATCCCTGCTTGAAGCCTGCTTCGAGATGCTGTAAGCTGCAGTCATTTCTGACGCTGTGCACAGTGCTCAGTTTGCACATCTCTGTGCACTTAAGCCTGTTAAGAACACTTGGATGTGATAAATTATATTATATAGTTATATGATAAATTATATTATGTACGATATATATATACCTTGATAAAGCCCCCATTTCAGACCTGCCCTTCCTCCTCTCTATCACAGGCACTGCAGTATGGCTTCTTTGACTTCGAGACGTTTGATGTAGACGAGTATGAACATTACGAGGTGAGTGCAGTACAGAACCGTTCTGTGGAAATTACGGTCAGACTGCTGGTGACACACCAGTTCAGCGAAGATCTGCCTAAGAGGCCATCTTTTAAAAGTAAGGGGGCTTACATGAGAAAAGCCTCATACTTACCAAACATCCTCAAAACATAAAATGTTAATATGTTTCCTCTCTCTGTGTTTATTCCTTAGCGTGTGGAGAATGGTGACTTTAACTGGATCGTACCAGGGCGGTTGCTGGCCTTCAGTGGACCCCATTCCAAAAGCAAAATAGAAAACGGTGAGGGAGATTTTCAGTTTCTCCAGCCAATAAGGACAGGCTGTATGGTTTTGTGCCGAAGTCTGTCGGGGAAATAAGTGCAGCATTTACTCAGTCAGCCCTGCTGCATTGTGGGAAGGCTGTGTGCCAGCGTGCTCGGGTATTGCAGATACACAACACACAGGGCCAAGTGTTTGCGTGTTGGTTCGCAGAAGTTTTGCGTTTGGGAAACTAATAATGTTGGCATAGCAGCTCAGTCACTGCCTGACATGCGTGAACCTGCATACGGTTTGTGTTTTCTGTTCGGTGTTGAAAGTCATCAGCTGTTTTGCTCTTGTGTCTCTGATACACTAGCTGTTCCATAAAGGCTGTCCTCACTTATACTTTTCTGTTTTGTTGCCGTTATAACCCTGATTCCAGTCTTAATTTCTGGCTCTATAACGGGTCGCATCATGGCTGTGTCAGCCAGAGTGGAATGTCTTCAGCTTGGGTGGGTCATTGGGAGAGGAGAGATGCTCAAGCTCCTCAAACAGGAAATTATGTGAGCTGCTGTTGTGAGGACTTGATTTTTGTACAATAAAATGTGTAAAAGCTTTGCACAGGATTTTAAAGGAATATCTAAGAAGCTGCTAGAGTTGGCAGGATTGGAATACAAATGGTTTATTTTGCTAACAGTGGATAGTAGAAAGAACACTGGACAGGGTTGATTCACTGTGTGTATCCTGGATGTCTTTATTAAATTCCTCTTTTTGGGCGCATGTAATAATCACCCAAATGTGACGGCTCCCCCTTCCCTCCAGGGTACCCCCTGCACGCCCCAGAGGCCTACTTCCCTTACTTTCGAAAGCACAACGTGACCACCGTCGTCCGCCTCAACAAGAAGGTGTACGACGCCAGGCGCTTCACCGAGCGCGGGTTCGACCACTACGACCTGTTTTTCGAGGACGGCAGCACGCCCAGCGAGCTCATCACCCGCCGCTTCCTGCACGTGTGCGAGAGTTCGGCCGGCGCGGTGGCCGTGCACTGCAAAGGTGAGGCCGGCCGCAGTGCCCACAGGCTGCCACACGAGGGCCGTGTTCACTCATAACTCAGCAGCTGTGGGGGTCCAGGCAGTGTGAGCTAATGTGTGTGTGCCCGCTGTTTTTCCCTCTGGTGCGAGCAGCTGGGCTGGGCCGAACAGGGACTCTGATTGGCTGTTACCTGATGAAGCACTACCGATTCTCGGCGGGGGAGGCCATTGCCTGGGTACGGATCTGCAGACCAGGATCCATCATCGGACCACAGCAGAACTTTCTGGAGGAGTAAGTGGAGGAAGAGCCCTGCTCTGAAACGGGGGTCAGGGGTCGGGCAGCTCTGAGAGCCTGACAGGATGTGGCTTGGTTCTGTGAGGTGGAACAGAAGTAAATCCAGTCGTAACACAGCAGCAGTGCCTCCCTGATTATGCAGCACTGAAATCATCTCACGAAATGAGCCTTTGTGTTGTACATTGAAATTAGCTGAAAGGAGAAATCATTTCCAAATCTGTGATTTTATATGATGTGCAGTTTCAACCAGAAACTGTTGGTAAACACCAAAATCAATGGAATACAAGATATTCGTGTTTCATAAGGGATGGACCTGGTGTTCAAGAGGGAAGAGGGGAGTTTTACTTCACAGGTAGCTGTGGGGTGTGAGACCACAGCCCCTGAACTGACCGCCCCCCAGGGAGCACTGTTATTCAGCTGGACACCTCTGTCCTCCCCAGAGTGCAGTCACACAAAGGTACCATCTGCACCGATGGTGAACAGCCAGGAACCTCTGTGCTAAAAATGAAACACATCCTCTGTTAATGCTGAGACCAAAAGCTGTGTTTCTGCTACACAGTACAGTTTGTTTTAATTACTTTCTAACAGAAACAGTTTCTTTCCTGTGAGAAAAACGCTTTACATGCCTTGCAGAGCAGCAGCGCCCCAGTGGAGAATCAAACCAGCAACCTCTCGGATACAAGCTCCTTCCCACTGTGCTACACACCCGTCCCACATAGTTTGAACACTCAACTCCATTTATGCAGTAGGGAAAATCCCTCAGGAGCACGGTCTCTCAGACTCTGCTGGCACTGGGAGCAGTAGCCCTGTGGAAATGGGAGTTCATTCCTCTTTCCATGACAGATTTCCCCTTTTTCCTTATCACTGTGCAGCACAAACCAGAACCACCTGCTATTGTCAACAAAGTACAACATTTTGTAATGAATGCATTGCCAAAGGGCCTGTTGGAGTCACGGCACAGAAATGCCAGGTACACGGCTGTTCATTATTGTTCGCACTGGTTGGCTTTCGGTGATGCCTGTCTTCTGTTTTAGGCACAAAGCCCTCTGTTTATGAACACAGTTCACAAATGAGGCTTGATCAGGAGCCTGGACCTTGAATTTGAATTGTTCTTCCCCCTCAGTTAAATTGTCAGTGCGTAAGCAATCTGTGAGGAAGGTGTTCTTAAATTCCATCCAGTTGCGGGCTTGGGTCCTTTAGGTCATCCACCAGCTCCATACTTGGCCCCTCAGTGCAGTTTTTTTAGGCTGGAATTTCCAGTGTTTGCTTGTCCTTTTTCTTCTCAGTCACCTCATGCCACTCATTGTAGAGAGAGCAGACAAACATGCTTTTTCGCCAAAAGACGTGTTCTTTTCACACCACGGTCGGTGTGAAATGTCAGTGACATTCAGGACTTCTGGAGTATCTAAGCACTCTGCAGAGACAGGAATCTGATATCACTCTGCAGGATTGGAATAAAAAATTACGTGTCAAACACGTTGCGCAGACAGTGATATCTGATATTACTGATATTTGGTGTAGGGAAGCAGTAGGAAGTTTACTTGGTTCTCATGGGCTTTGACTCAATTTCCTCTTTCCATTGTTCATATCTGTGCTGAAAACATTCCACCCCTTCTTGCTCCAGTTGTTTCTAAGAATGAGGCCTTAGCGTTCTAAAATCTCTTCCAAACACGATCTCAGGCCTCACTCTCTGTTCACAGAACTGTCTCATCAGTACCTCACTGAACAAAAATCTTTGGTGCTTTTATTTTTTTTCCACTCGTCTTTTAGTTTTTCTGTAAAATATGCACTTATGATATGATTCTCCCAACCAACAGCTTGTCTAGCTGAACTGAACTTCTTCTGCTCATCCACACCTCAGATGTTTTAGGAGTCCTCCGTCTCTGGACACACAGGTTCTGCAGGAAGGCTCTTAAACTCTCTCCTGTCAAGCTAACTCTCAGCTCTACCCCTTGTAAGTCAGGTGAAGGAGCTTAAAGGGGAAACACCTCAAAATCTAAATATGGAACTCTACCAGTGATCATTCGGTAATTAGACATAAGCAAAATATGACTTAATAAATGACAAAACTTCAGCAACAAGAGAGCTGTCCTGGTCCTCGTGAGACTGATTTCCTCTGTGAAGATGCCTGAGCTCACAGAAGAGGTGTCTGTGTCACAAACCTGGACCACACTCTGCTGCAGTTACATGTTAGCATAACTCCATGTGCAAGTAGAAGGTGATGAAATGAATTTTAATTTGTTCTCCTGATGCCATCACTCTCTTCTGCTCTTTCCCTGATGTCTCTGTCTGCCCCACCCTCCCCTGCTTCTGCCCTGTCTCTTCCCCTTCGCTGTCCCTGCCCCGTCTCCACCCTGTCTCCACCTTCTCCCTGCCCTGACTCCACCCTCTTCCGACCTCTCCCCGCCTCTCCCCGTCCTATCTCCACCTTCTCCTTGTCCTGTCCCCGCCTCTCCCCGCCCTGACCCGCCCCGTCTCCACCCTCTCCCTGGCCTATCCCCGCCCCTTCCTGCCCCGTCCCTGCCTCTCCCTGCCCTGACCCCGCCCCATCTCCACCCTGTCTCCACCCTCTCCCCGCCCCGTCCCCGCCTCTCCCCGCCCTGACCCGCCCCGTCTTCAGGAAGCAGGCAAGCCTGTGGACGCAGGGAGAGGTACACCGTTCCAGACACGCACAGCATCAGCTGTTGACCTCACAGGGCGTGTCCCGCCTCGTATCCGGCGTGCAGGACCTGACTATCAGACCCCACACCTGCCAGCCCCGCAGAGCGGAGCACGCCGAGGAGGTGAGGGCTCGCCCCGAGCACCTTTGCTGGACAGGTGTGCTAAAATGGGGTCTTAGGCAAGGTTTACTGACCTTACCTTCTGCAACTGATTGTCTCTGGAATAGAAGGTGAGGCAAGTCATCACATTGCATTCATTTAACATACAGTATCATCCAGAGCAACTTCCTCTGCAAGAGAACAGAAGTGGATTCATTCAAATTAATTGAGCAACAGTGTCAGACCAGTGAGTGTGAGCACAAGACCATTCAAGCACTACCACAAGTTAACTTGTGCTAACCTGAAACTAGATAGCCCAGAGAACTAAAGGAAGTCAAGTACATGCACTACTGTATATCTCAGTGTCACAACATCACAGTATCGGTAACACCTAGTGATACCACAAGTTAATAAGCGACACGTAATACTAGCAGCAGGTGCTAGCAGGTGAGTTACCTGACCTGACTTAAACAGTTAAGAATGAGGCAGGGCCTCTATGGCCCAGGTTTAATAACATTATGATAAGTGGATCTGATGGATTTCTGCATCCTCAGACAGCTTCTGACACCTCCTCTCTCTCTCTCTCTCTCTCTCTCTCTCTCTCTTTCTCTCTCTCTCTCTCTCTCTCTCTCTCTCTCTCTCTGTCTCTCTGTCTCTGTCTCTCTCTGTCTCTGTCTCTGTCTCTCTGTCGCCGCCTGCAGGATGAGAGTGGGCGCGACAGGCTGCTTCTCACTCAGGGAGACAAACTGCGGGCGCTGAAGGGCAGCCGGCAGCCCAGGGCAGCGGCCAGCAGAGCCCACAGGTACCGTCACCGCCCCGCCCTCAGCGCAGGGCACCTGCTGTGTGCTGCTCGGGTGCAGCTGGGAGTGTGTGATGGAGCAGCTGAATGATCACACGTCCGTTCACTTTCAGGCCGGAGGAGGAGAAGGTGCACAGCAGGGGCCAGGTCTTCTCCAGGTAATCTCACCTGTACCCCTCTCTGGGTGTGCACCTGTGTGTATGGATGTGTGTGTGGGGAATCACTGCTGTCTGGATGCCAGTGTGCACTTACTATGGGTCCTGGTGATACAGCTGCTAAAAGCAGCACTCGCTCTGTGACTTACCTTGCAGAATGAGACTCAGTCACCGTGGGCCAAACTGATGTGATTCTGAGTGGTTGTTGTGAGTGGTCTGTTCCAGCTGTACAGATCAATGTAACACTATCGGCTTTTGCTGTTGCGTATCTATAAAGGTGAATCACATTTAATAAGTAAAAAAGCTGAGGAGTGACAGGGGTCTAGCAGAGTAATCAGTGCAGTTACACGCAGATTATCTCTCTGTCTGCACACCGAGGGGCAGTTCCTGTGTGGGCTGGTAAGGGCAGTCTGGTGTTTTCGTGTGCTCTCCAGTCAGACGGACTGCGGGGGAAACGGTCAGGCGCTCAGCTCTGCCCCCAGGTCCTCTCGAGCGTCTCCGCACGCCTGCCCCTGGGAGACGCGCTCCTCCACCTCCGCCCCCAGCCTCCGGAGGTAGGCCATCTATCGCCTCTCTGCCCCCTTCCTCTGGTGCTATACCCCACCCCCCAACACCACCCCATCTCTTCCTCTTTGAGTGGAATTAGATGACTCTGCTGATAACACACACGCTGTCCGCAGTCCTCTCCTTCTTTAATTCTCTTCACTCAGGTGTAAGCTGTTTTTGCAGACAGCCGGAGGCAGGTAGAAGTAACACGGGCTGTTGTGTTTTATGGCTAAACAGCCATGTGTCACAGAGAGGGCCGAATCTGAAAATAAACATAACAGATGTGATAAGGCTAATGTCCACCACGGCGTGTTTTTTGGGTTGATTGGGGGGGGGGGGGGGGGGGGGCACAGCACATTTCCTCCCTCTGTTCCTCGCTGCCCAATCCACCCAAAAATAAAACCCACCACACTGTCTGTGTGTGTGTGTGTGTGTGTGTGTGTGTGTGTGTGTGTGTGTGTGTGTGCGTGCGTGCGTGTGTGTGTGTGTGCGCGCGGGTGTGTGTGTGTGTGTGTGCGCGCGGGTGTGTGTGTGCGCGTGGGTGTGTGTGTGTGTGTGTGTGTGTGTGTGCGCGGGTGTGTGTGTGTGTGTGTGTGTGTGTGTGTGCGCGGGTGTGTGTGTGTGTGTGTGTGTGTGTGTGTGTGTGTGTGTGTGTGCGCGGGTGTGTGTGTGTGTGTGTGTGTGCGTGCGCGTTTGTGTTTGTGTGTGCGTGTGCGTGTGCGTGTGTGTGTGCGTTTGTGTGTGTGCGTTTGTGCGTGTGTGTGTGTGTGTTTGTGCGCGCGTGTGTGTGTGTGTGTGTGTGTGTGTGTGTGTGTGTGTGTGTGTGTGTGTGTGTGTGTGTGTTCCTGAGATTTAACAGCAGAATGGAGGGAAATTCCCCCTTTGCTTATCACTGATTTCGGGTGGGCCCATGGGAACTGGCTGTCCCTCCGATTTCCCCTGCCTGGCGCCTCCTCCAGAGGACGACCCGTTACCTGCATCTCTGAGGACCAGGCTTTCAGTCCTGCAGCCCTGCTCTGATACGACATCCTGACTCCAAAATGTTGGGTGGGGTTTCAGTCTTCAGCCACATCAAACAAAAGCCCCGCTGTGCCTCGCTGTTAGGCAGAGAGATGGATTGTGGGTGGTGGCTCTGCGGCAGACTGGTGACCTGTCTGAGGGCTGCACACAGGCCGCCTTCTGGCACAGTAATCAGGAGGATATCAGGCCCTGAGCCAGGAGGTGTGGGGAGAGTGCAGGGAAAATTCCATTCTGTCCGTGCTGGCTTCTCTCTGCCTACGTAACTACTGACCACCGCCAGCCTTTTGCCTGTATGTGTAAGAGTTCTTTCGGCATTTATCACCTTTAATCTCGGTTGTTTTTGATGTTTTTGCGTATTTTCCCTCTCTCTGTCCCCAGTGGTCCCTTCAGTCTGAACGCCTTCAGTACCAGAGCAGCTCTTCTGCACTGATGCCAGCCTGCAACATGGGTGGAGTCTGATCCGCAGATCCGCCCCTCGCCCCGCCCCACCGGCCAGGCCGGGACACCACCTCCCATCTCCCGAAGGAGGGAAACGAGGCGACCACAGAGGAGGCAACAGGACCACAGGGCACAGTCTGGGTGTCTGTACAACCCCGTTCCCAGAACAGTCCTCACACCGGATTCAGGCATGGGGTTTGGGGGGGGGGGGGGGGGTGTCTCAGGGAGGTGCACAATAGTGGGTGTGCCGTCCTCTTCCTGCCTTGGATTTTCCTCTCTAAAATTCTCTGGACTAAAATTCAAGTCGCCCAGGTTCCAGGGGGTACAGTTTGACTGGAGCGATGAAAGGCCAGGTCCTGCTCTGCAGCTTTGGGGACGTCCACACGGCACTGTCCTCAGACCAGTGTTAACACCAAACAAACGTCCGGTGTCATTCTTCCTCATCAGTGCTCATGAAGAAAAACTGTTTAAAATGACTAATTCATATTTTTCATTGATGTTAATTTTTATGCCTGTGTGTGTGTGTGTGTGCGTGTGCGTGTGTGTGTGTGTGTGTGTGTGATTGCAGATCGCTTTTCTCTCAGTTATTGTTTAAGCAGAACTAAATTTTATTACAAGAAAGTTTAGGACAGTGCTTGGAGGGGAAGGTGGATTGTCATTATTTGACTGTTTGATCATGGGAGAGGCAGAATGCATTAATATCAGCTTAGTCTAAATGCACGTCTTTGCCCTGAAAGTGTGTGGATGTGTCTTTCTCAGACACCGTTACCTTACAGTCATTGTTTGGTAAGTCATACTCTTGCAAGGACAAGTCTTGACTGCAGTTTGTACAATTTTTTGTATTTTAGTTTGAATAAGGTTTCATTTGAATATGTTCTGTATTTTTTCTATAAGAAGGGAATTTTTTCTGATTGACTGGAAGATGATGGACCAAATTTATTTTCTAAGGCAGTTTTTTTTTTTGTATTTTCAGCTCTTGCAGTTAGTTGGCGCATGTTCTGGTGTGCTCTCCTGGACACCACTCTGTGACACCCCCATCAGTGGACTGTTGCAGAATGTAATATTCATTTCTAAAAGAACTGTTTTCATCCTTTTTTTTTTTTACAAGCATCATTCAGTGTTGCCATGGCAGCAGTGATGCACTTTCTTGTCCATGGGAGTGATTGTGGTAGAATGATTCCAACTTACATTCTTACTAGAAATAATGTTATAAAAAAATAAAGTTTGTTAAAATTTTCAGGCTATACATTTCAGTAAAGAACCTGTCAGAGGAGATGGTGGCAGTAGTGGTGTTTTGAGTGCCGGAAAAACGTTAAAAGAGCAAAGCTCTTACATTCAAGGGAGTAGATGAACTTTGTGCTCACAAGGAAATGGGAGTATTGTCTTTGTTGACATTTATTTTTTCTTTTTTTACAAAATAAATCTATTTTAGGATGTTTACTTTTAGAGGGCATATCATTATGAATTATGAAAAACACCTTTTACAGTCAGTGGCCCCAGCTGGACCCCACAGGAGACAATGGTCCACATTCTGAGTTCATTGCTGATATGCCTCAAAAATGAACAAACTGAGGTCCTTAAACATGTCATTCATTTGTTACTTTAATTTTAATTTTATTTGGACTTTACCTATTGTCTGTCGATTTCACATATTTTCAAAGGTAGGGACTCATGCAGACTGAGAAAGAAATGTTTTATTGATTAGACTTGTACCTCAAGCATTACCTACAATATGGACAATGCGATTGTTTTTCCAATTGTAAACCATGATTGTTTTGTTAAGGGTGTGCTACCTCTTCAGAGAATTCATCTAAAAATTGGTGTATCCATTTTTTCTCTGCCCATGGACAATAACCATATCACTGTAGACAAGTATTCTTCTGTCTTTAAACACATACAGAATGTATACATAGCAAAATCCACATGCACTATATATTTTTTCTGTGCAGTAGAACATAAGTAGATCACAAATTAGTTTAAAATACATTGCTTGTGATTTGGGTACATTGTTTATTTGCAAGTTGACACAGTAAATCTCTTTGGCTGTCAGTGTTTCGTTGACTTAAATTTCTGGGCTAAATTCAGATAAATAATTTGGAGAAATGTGAATTGGTTTGAATCGGTTTTTGACAAGCCCCTTTTTGAAGGCTTCTGGAAGCATTAGTACAAAAGAAATAAACTGAATGTGTTCACCGGTTTTTAGATTGAAAAATAATTTTTGTGTTTGTTCAGATGCAGAATTCAGTAAGTACTATTACTCTAAGGTCTAAAAGTACCAAAATACAGTACACATTTGAGTCCGCATATATTAGGAGGCCCTTTGTGCTGTATATATACATTGTATTGTTCATGAATGCATCATAGACATTATTTTCTTTTTATTTATCCAATGTATTTTTTGGCCATGGATTTCTGCACACTACAGTGTCCACAGGAGTAATCCTCATAATGTAATTCGTTATGTGCTGGGAAACACTCTTTTCCTGTTGGCCCCCTGGTAGCAAACCGGGTCTCAAAGATTCTCGCTTGCAACCTCTAAAATTAAATCATCTGCAGCATTAATGCATAACAAGACCAGATAAGTTAGTAGATACTTGCAGGGTCGAAATTCACAAAGAACAGGTTATTTGAGTGCATCAGCGGAATCTCTCCTGCTCACATTCTTCAAACTGCCTGAGCGTTTCCTAACTGGATGAATGATGGTGCCAGCGCTCATCAGATGGTTTGTTTTACTCTCTTTGAACTCTCCAGAACAATAGTCATTTCCTTGTACACAGTCTATCTATGTATCACAATAAAGGGAAGACACTGCAATAATTTTGCAAACCAATATCTTAGGATATTGGTTTGCAAAATTAGCATAAGACACTGAGAATGAATACTGTGCAGTCATGGTGAGACAGGCCTTCCTGCACGCCACAGTGTGTTGAAATCAGGTGTTTGCATTTGAGAAAGCCCCACGGCCTTTTTTCCCTCATTTATTTTGTGTATTTCTTAATCTCTTCCTGAAGTACTGTGTTTTTCTGCTGGAAAATAAGACCATTGCGATGATTATCACCTTTCGGTTTAAATCTTTCAACTTTCAGCCAGATAAACAGATGAATTTCTGTTTTTATAAGAGCTCATGGCAGGACAGCACAGAACAGTGTGGCATTTCCAGGGGAATGCCCCTGACTGTGGACGGTGTAGTTTGGTTTGGTGTCATTTGCTGTTTTTCTTTCTCTTTATGGGAGTTTCCAGTGTAACTGCTCCAAGATCTAAGCATGGTCTGCAAAATCCCCACCTTCCACGAAAGCAAACTTTTCCCTAGAGCCGCTCATCTTCTTCAGGAATTATTCATCTCATCCACATTTTTCAGCGTCAAAGGTTTCTATTTCAAAGGCCAGAAAATGTGAGCTTAAATTGACAGTTTAGTGCACTCAAACCAACATAAAAATGCAGTTTTCAAAAACACTTCGATATAGCAATGCACTAAAAACATAGCACCAGTTCAAAGTACAGAAAAAAAGCAGATAGTAGGGGTCTTAGTTTGAAAACTGGCAGTTTGATTTACATTGGGAAGGAGACTTGCAAAAACTGGGAGAAAAATAAGAAATGCACTTTCAAGTCAGCAGACATGCATGACTGAGTGAACATAAGCCCTCGGTTCTGTCTTAGAAAGGAACAGAGGTGTTTGTGGGGGTGCTCCGAGTTTTGCATGCATTTTTTTTAATTCAGATTTTTTTTCTGTTATTAGCAAGAAGAATGAGAGCAAGAAACAACACGGTGTAATAATGTATCCAGCTCCAGATCTGCAGTGGCTACACCACACGTTTCCTCTCTGGAGAAGGGCTGCAGGTCATAAGGACTCGGCATAGATGGTCTGCAGGGAGAGGAAAAAGCAGCCCTTCGTGACCATTACAGACATCAGTCTCCCCTAAGGAGCCACGCTGCGATCCGTTTAATCTGAAATCTACTGTTCACTCTCATAGTTTTCCTTCCAAATGCTGTTTTCAGGACACCAGCCTAAGATATGCTGCAAGGCGATGGGTATACAAGTTCACTCTGTCACCGGGTTCACTTGTTTGAAGATTCTAATTTATCTACCATTTTTTCTACAATCTTGTCAGTCTTGTAGTTTCTTGAAACAGGCTGTGGATGTTCGACAGCTCTCTGGTTTCAGTACTGGGCCCTTCATCACTCAGTATTAAAAGGTAGACAAGTGCAAGCTTTTCTATCCCTCCCTGTTTCAAGACCTCTTCCTCAGCCTAGAGTCTACAAGCTTTTTTTTGCCCACACTCCCCGGTCCCGGAGTGTCGTTAGCCTGGTCTGACATTGTTGCTGTTTCAGCTGAATGAATATGCTTCTGTTCTTTTGTGCTGGAAGCAGCTCTGGATAAGAGCGTCTGCGTCTGCTAAGTGGTTGTAATGTAATGTAATGTAACACAAGGTACCTGCAGTAGCTTAAAACACGCTCCGCTTCTGTGTGGGCTTGTTCATAAATCCTGCTGAAAAGAAAGCCCAGTCATTCAGGTGACAGTGTAATGTGTACATAAGGAGCTTGTCTTCCTGGATCTTTGTAGGGGACAGCAGTGTTGCATAGCGGTAAGGATCAAGCCCGTAACCAAAAGGTTGAGGGTTTGATTCCTCTCTGGGGCACAGCTGCTGTACTCCTGGGCAAGGTACTTAAGCCAGAATTTCCTCAGTAAATATCCAGTTGTATAAATGGATAACATGTAAAATTTGTAACCTATGGAAATCACTGTGGATAAGAGCATCTCTTAAACAACAGTAATGTAATGTAATGGATTAAACCTGGAGGGTTTTTCATCTTCCCTCTCTTTTTCTCTGTGAAGCTTGCCAGTGCCCGGCAGTGGGCTGGCCATTTCTGCCCATGCAAACCTGGTCCGGATCACCTTATCCACTTCCTGGATGTATCGTGAGCATTTACGGCTCTGGTGTAAATACAGAGCATCTGTAAATCCTGTACAAACTGCATCTCATGCTGACAGTACAGTCTTTTCCTGTGTGCTTTCGTAAGTCACTCTGGATAAAGGGGTCTGTTAAATGACAGAGTGGAGATGTAACCCGCCTCGGCTGTGTCTCTGTAGGTGGGGTGGCCTGTTTTGGTGAAGCCATTGCTCACTAAGGCAACAGCAAGTTAAATGAGTAACAGTGTTAGACCAGGCTAACAACTCTCCCAGACCAATTCAACACCATTGCAACACCATTGCTAACCTGAAACTGGACAGCCTAGAAACCTATGGGAAGTCATGTACATAAACTGCCATATATCTCAATGCCACTAGATCAGAATATCCACAATACATAATACATATATAGTACAATGGAGCAGGGGCCACAGGAAAGAATCCCTCCATAGATTCTGCAATTCTGCTGTTACTGTAAAACCAGACCGGCTAAAAGGCATACTTGCAGAGTACCAACATTCACAGAAACAGGTCACTTCAATGCATCTCTGAAGTCCTTACATACATGGTTCATTACCATGCATACGTTTCCCAAGTAGATGAATGATGATTCTAGTTTTTCTAGGATTATTAGATTAAATCATCTGCAGTATTTATTTGCTTGTACACAGTTTATCGGTTTGTATGTTTTAGGATTGTAGGGATTAAACCTGATAACAAGTCCTGCATTCAGAGTCTTTTGGTAAAATAACTACAGACCTCCCAAGAACGGTTAAGTCTGTGATTGCCTGAAAATAAAACTTCATTTATAGAAGACTACTTGTTTTTTGCACCACATTTCCTGCCTTTTAGTGTATGTTAATCTTGAATCGTGCTTTCCAAAGACCCACAGACAGAGCTGGGCATCACAGATGTTCTCGCATTTTATACTGATTTATGAACGGGATCTCTGCTGGGGACTGTCTCCTTTCTGGTGTTCTATCACTCTGTCCTGATGGCGCAAATAATGTTTGAGCACCACAGTGTTATTACAGAACTTGGGAAGTGCTTTGTACAATAGGAACAGCCCACTGGGGTTTCAGTGGGGGAATTCTAGGATATTTTTTGGAGAGCTACCGGCGGAAGCCACTCTCTCTTATAAATTTTGCGGCACTGGTACTGGCTAGCTCATTTCAGCGTGCGAGCTAACCGTTCTTCACAATACTAAAATTATAGTCCACTTAATTTCCAAACAATGGCAGCGAGGATGCTCTGGATGTTCTTTCTTCCTGCAGGTAACACTTCTTTTGTCTGAATCAGTTTTTCATTCACTGAGTCTGAATTTGCGGAACCTTCGGATGTGTGGCGCAATATATATGCACTCATTGATTTCAATTTCCTTGCAGCGTGTTCACTTCATGTGGAAGTGAATTCGGAAAAGCTGGAGTATCAGGTCGGCGAAAAACTCAACCTGACCTGCAGCTTGGTAGACTGCAGCGAGGATTCCTCGGTGTCTTGGAGCATCCTCGGCGACGCGCCTCTGGGCGCAGAATCGCAGAGATACATTTCACCAACAGTGACCCTCTTGGTTATTAGCAATGTGACGCTCGCACACGAAGCCAGGTTTTTGTGCAAAGCATCTTGTGGGACAGAAGAGCGACAAAAATCGACGAGTGTGAAGGTGTATTGTAAGTTCTTTTTTTTCCCCATCATGTGTTTCCTTACTGTTGAACTTACACTTCTACTCTGGCTTTGTTTAGCATGTTCGAAAGTGCACTAACTAAGGGTGACAGACAATAACATATAGTTTAAAATGTCTGCATAGCCACGTACATAATTTATCAGTAGGTTATAAGATTGCAGTGAAGGCATTGCACTTGTATGCAGATTTCTTCTAACCGAAAATGCGCTCTATTAAGTGTCCCAAAGCTAGAAAATTGGTTTATTTGCAATTTCAGCTTTTCCAGACAACCCTGTGGTTTCCGGGAACGACCGTTTACTGCCAGGTGTGGAAAATGATCTTACCTGTCGGGTCAGTGACGTCTACCCAGCGCAGGATCTACAGATTGAGTGGATACAGGGAGGAAGCGTTCTGAAGACGGATGATGGAGAATGGTCTGCTAAACCTCAGGGAGTGTCCTCCGTCTACTCATTGCCACCTGAAAATAACGGGGAGAACATCACCTGCAGAGCCACGCTAAATGTGAAGACAGAAAAGGGCAGACATATAAAGAAGGAAACCACGGTGGCTCTGACTGTGTTGAGTGAGTACCCATCATACTTTCACTGGAGTGGACACAGGGAAGGGTGTTATGTAATCTCAGTTCTACCTGCATCATCTGTCCAGTCCTATTCTGACTATTTTGTATCTGAGTGACTTTATAAACAGACACTATATTGTTTCAACATCCACTGTAGAACAGACATTTGGGTGTACTTAGAAGGTGAGTGTTAAAGTTCATATTGAACAAAGCTTTTTTTTCTGCATGAGAGCAGAACATTTCCATAGCATCCATTTATCATATAGTAATAACACTGAAAATATAGCAGTTGTGATAATGTACTTGAATGATCCTATAGAGAATTACATCAGCTTCAATATGAAAAGTTACTTTAAGTGTTCAGTGGATTAGCCCAGCACTGCCTTTTAATAATACAGTCCATCAATGCTCTCACCTGTTCAGCTCAACATTCTCCATTTAAATAGCCTTGCAGTCAATTGCCCACAGTCACATTGTCATATTATATTATTTGATTAGTACACACTCTTATCGAGAACAACTTGGGATACATATTAGGTATATTACATTACTGTATGTTAGCAGATATAAAGCAAGTAAAATTACACAGGTACTTTTACCTGCTTTACATGTTATCCATTTATACATCTGGATGTTATCTGAGACAGTTCTGGGTTAGATACTTGCCCAAGGGAACGGCAGTGCCCCAGCCGGGAATCGAACCAGTAACCCTTTGTTTAGGAACCCAACGCATTACCACTACACCACACTGCCGACCATATCATTCATTTTGATATCATCCAGTTACGCAGCTGCATATTTAGGAACCCAACGCATTACCACTACACCACACTGCCGACCATATCATTCATTTTGATATCATCCAGTTACGCAGCTGCATATTTACAAAAGTGATCTGGGTTGAGTACCTCGCTGTGCCCACCAGCAACCTCCATCCCCACAACACTTAAGCACGTACCTTTTCATGCTGATGCTCTAAACTGCAATCAGAAAAGCCAGAGCTTCTCTGGTAGACCATTAAATAGAGAGCGATGCAGTGTAAAGATTAAAGACTAAAGACTGCTTTATTTGGCAGCTGAGTCAAACTGAGCCCATGATTGCACCATGTTTCTGTCTTAGCGGTGCATGGGAGTAGCGAGTTAGACTGGTTTGGACTGATTTGGACTGTATTGTGTGGATTGTCACAGCATCAGGGCTGCATACAGAAATAGGGTGGAAAACAGACTACAAAAAAACTGGAGTGTCTTAAATGAAGGCAGTAAATGATTGAGCTGGTTCAGGGTGGATCCTTTTGCTTGACTTGTTTGTCAGATGTTGAAAAGTTCACACAACAGCACAGAGGTGATTACATTATTACATTACATTATTGACATTTAACAGATGCTCTTATCCAGAGTGACTTACATCATTTACAGTTTTTTTACGTTATGCATTTATACAGCTGGATATTTACTATATTACTAGATATTTACTTATATTTACTGCAATTCTGGGTTAAGTACCTTGCCCAAGGGTACAGCAGCAGCAGGATTGAACAGGCAATCTTTTGGTTACAAGTCCTGCTCCTTAACTGCTATGCTACACTGCCACCCTATGAGTATACTTAACTCATGATGTTTCTCCCACAGCTCCTCCCAGGACCGTCTCCACCACAGTGAGCCCAGCAGTGGAGGTGAAGGGGGGCTCTGTGTCCACCTCCCATGTCTCTGACAGGGGGTCGGACAACAGCTTGGAGCTGAACAGTGTGAGGGAGGGGCTGGAGACCCGTCTGCAGTCCAGCCCCCCCACCTCGCTCACCTACAAACCCCCCTCCGTCCAGCCCACAGACTCAGGGAACCAGCCAGGGAATCAAACAGCCAACACGCAGGTTCGCGGACTCGGTAAGCTTTTCCCCAAATCACAGCACTCTCTCTCAAAGATTAGGGCAACTACACAGTCATTCAAACACACACACAAACTGGCACAAAAAGATACTTGCATACACACATACAGATACATGCACAAACCACTCACACAGGAACGGACAGATGCATGTAGACACAGATACACACTGGCACACACTTACACACTAACACATACACCACTTAAAGATAATAACACACTATCACATGCGCACAAACACACACACACACACATATGCCAGGACTCAAACATCCTTACACAAACATAAGCACACACCACTAAAATATACTCACTGCCACACCCATATACCAGTCAAATATACCGACACACATTGTCACACAAAGTTTGCTGCCATAGTTGCCTAAACTGTGCCTTCTGCTCTGTCCTGTCTGGTCTGAGGGGTGTATTAAGATGTTTCTCCCACAGCTCCTCCCAGGAACGTTTCCATCACAGTGAGCCCAGCAGAGGAGGTGAAGGAGGGGGTCTCTGTGTCCATCTCCTGTGTCTCTCATGGGGGGGTGGACGGCAGCTTGGAGCTGCGCAGAGTGAGAGAGGGGCAGGAGACCCGTCTGAACCGCAGCCTCGACATCCCCGCCAACCTCACCTACAAACTCCCCTCCGTCCAGCTCACAGACTCAGGGCTGTACCAGTGTGTGGCTGCCAACCAGGCGGGGAATCAGACAGCCAGCGCGCAGGTTCGGGTACTCGGTAAGCTCTGCCCCAAATCACAGCACTCAAAATACAGGAAAAAAATTGCTGTGCTTTTTAAATTGTGCTTTTAAATTTTGTCTCTTGTTACCGCCTTAACCCTGACGCTCATTGTGCCGTTTTGAAGTTGTTGAAGTTTGCCGTTCGAAAGTATATCGTACTAGTTGCCCTTTAGGCTGTAATTGTAAAAATCTGATAGTACTGCGTCCTCAAACAGACCTTGCTCTCAGCTGAGAACTGTCTCATTGTGGAACTGTACACATCCTGTCCCCGTACTGTCGCTGTACCTACTGTATGCACTTTTGTAAGTCGCTTTGGATAAAAGCGTCTGCTAAATAAATAAATGTAAATGTAAATGTAAATGTACAGGAACACGTGCTCTCACATACATGCACACCCCTGCATTCTCTATCTCTCCCTGCAGTCCTATGTGAATTCACCTCAGTGCTACATTGCAGGTTCATAGTGTTGCTTGAAGCTGCACTCAGCTGCTGTTAAACTTCAGAGCACTAACATTCCTGCTACTGCTGCGGAATCTGGCTCGTACACACAGCCTTTTTTGTCGTTAGCCAACATGTTACGATTCTTGTGTGTAGCTCCAAAGCTAGTGTTGAACGCAGGCGTGGATGGGGTTAGGTTTGCGGTGGCTGACGCAGTGCACCCTGGGTAACCCCGCCCGCTGACCGATGCTGTGTCCTTCGCCCCTGCTTGCAGCACCCCCCCGGGACATCACGGTCACCTCACACCCGTCCTGGAGTGTGCAGGAGGGCCAGAACGTCACCATCTCCTGCAGCACCATGAGCTTCCCCAAGGCCATCACCGCCCTCAAGAAGCTGGCCAACGGCAGTGAGCTCCGCTCCCTGGACGGCACCTTCCACCTGATCCACCTGCAGCTGTCCGATGCTGGCCGCTACCAGGTCAACGTCTCCAACGAACTGGGCTTCCACACAGAGGAGTTCGAGCTCAGTGTCATGGGTGAGTGACACAGACAGAGGCAACACAGAGAGAGAGGAATACAGAGATGCGGCTCGTACCACTGTGGGCGCCCACAGAGATGCAGCTCGTACCACTGCAGGCACCCACAGAGATGCGGCTCGTACCACTGCAGGCGCCCACAGAGATGCAGCTCGTACCACTGCAGGCGCCCACAGAGGTGCAGCCGGGCTGGGGTAGAACCTGCACTGGGGTACAGGCAGAATGTCCTCAGATCTGCCATTGGACAGGAGAGGGTGCGACAGTGGGAACAGTGCGGCTTTTGCGTGGTGAATGACTGACTCGCTGGCCAGATGACTGAGCATCTGCCATTTTAAGTTCTAATGCGTAGTCCAATTTTAAAAGCTTTTCTGCTTCCAGGGAGCTCTACCAGTCCCTCCGAGACGCTGGACCTGAAGAAGGTGGTCATCCCCACTGTCGGTACAGGAACTATGCTGGCTGCCGCTGCTGCGATCATCCGTTACCTGAGGAAGTCGAAGGGAGCCGATGCTTACAGTCTGGCCATGAACGCCCTGCCTGCAGTGTAGGTGTGCTAAGCTCTGCCCAGCTTCCACTCAGAACCCATCCGAACGATCACAGCACAGGGCAACACGACAAACTGTCTCCTCCCCCAAAATCTGTGTATGAGAGACTTCACAGAATACATCAGAGAGAGAGGGAGGGAGGGAGGTGGCCTTGTGTGGCAGGACTCCCAGGCACGCCCTGGCAAGTGTAACCTTCAACAGGTAAACGTCATACCAAAGCCTGAGGTCACAGACTGTGTCAGGGGCAGGTGAGGCAGGGTGGGTGTCCTCCCTCCTTTCCTTCCCCAAATTTCCCCAAAAAGCTTCCCCAAATTCATCCATGGGTGGAACTAAAAGGAACACTCCTCAATCGTAGCACAAAGTGCTTTATCTTCAGGTTTAAGAATGTTAACGTCTTCTCCATTTCAGTTTTCGTCCAGCGTTGAGCACGTTGTGTTGTGACTGACAGATAAGATAAATTGAGTCAAGCCTTTTGTTAAATTGTACAACATTATGTTGAGTCATTTATGAAAATACGCCACTAGCCTGACAGAAATAACTAATTAACTAATTGAATAATTAATTGGTTGTGTTAATGAAATGATCTGTCCAGTCAGAGATCAGTTTGGGATCCTTGTTTAGCGCACATGTCAAAGTGGGTCAGTATAAATGTTAGAGAGGAATGTGTGAGTTTTTCATACGCTAGTCAGAATATGAATGTCAGTGATGTTGTTTTCTGTGGACAAGGTGTCTGTGTTCCACAGGTGTGTGGTAAATGGGTAATAATTTATCTCATGCACACTAGTAGGTGTGGATAGGGGGGCAAGGTTCAAGGTTTGTGAAGATGTATTTTTGAAAGAAATTCTGTAAAAAGAGTAAGAGTACCTTTATATCATGTCAACTCTGCTGGATACTGAAAAGTGTTTTATGCTGTGTTGTAATTTATCTGTATGTATTTGTAGTGTGTATGTGCATTTGTAGATGTTTTTCGTCTAAATCTAGCTTTGTTAAACACAAGCATTCAGTTAATTTTTATCTGAAAAAGACATCGGATGTGTGATAATTCTCTGGCAGCAGAAAGCTGTGTCTGGGTGTGGGAGTGGTGTGCAGGAACAAGGCAATCAGAGGAAATCCTCCACAATAAAGTGTTTTGTAATGTGCAGATAATTGGCAGGATCATTTCCCCGCCAGAACAGCACAGCAGGGGCCAGAGCTGTCTGCATCTCTTTCCTCCACATGTGCTGAAAGGGAGAGCACAGCTCAGAGAGGAGTGAGCGTCTCAGTGCCGTACACACTGTCACCCACAGATCATTCATACACCCTGTCATTCATTCATGCTGTCATTCATACATGCTGTCATTCACAGCAAAAAAACAGCCACAAGATTCACAGGGATCTTAAGCTGTTAGAAAGTCACCTCTGTGTCACTTCATCCTTTGAGGTCAAATCTGACAACGGGTAGATTTAAGAAAGGGGGGGCATTAGGTGCCTGCATCCTGGACTGCTGTCTTGAGTTGAAAGGTATTATACTATGTAATTTTAACTGGGCAGCAGTGTAGTATAGTGGTAGGGATCAGGCCTCATAGCCGAAAGGTTGCTGGCTCACTGTTGCTGTTCCCTTGGGCAAGGTGGCTTTCCCTCAGTAAGGATAACTGATAACATTTAAAAATTGTAATCTATGTAAGTTGCTCTGACTAGGAGTGTCTGCTAAATGACTGTAATGTAATTATTATTGGAAATGTGTTTGGAAATGAAGGTTCGAATGAATGAATGAATGAATGAATGAATGAATGAGTTTTGTGGTTCTGTCTGGACATCGGTAGGAGCTGGCTACTGACACCAGAGGCTGTTTCATAGCAAAGGTAAATTTATGAAAAACAATCCCATCCATGGACATGAAATCATTCAGCCTAGTCTCTAGAAATTGGTTGGATTAGGTTTGGATTAGAACCAGAGCTGGGTTTGGAGGTAGGTCTGCCCTTCTTGAACATATTCTTCCTGTTTGCAGAAAGATCCATTCTGTAAACATGGTATGGAAATCTCTTCATAAAAATGTAAAAAAATATGCATTTTTAATTGTCTGAGAAAATAAGGCTGGAAAAGGAAAAACAATGTAATCAAATTGATGGAATTGTATTACATTTTTTGACTGGAGAGTACAATGAAATTGGTCAGCTGGAGTTATGAGTACAGTGTGATTGGTCAGCTTTCTAGAACAGGGTTGCGGTGCATAATGGCTTCGGTGTCGTCCTGTCTACCTCACCAATGGAAACAGTGATGCTGGAGAAAGCAGGATCCGGTCGACTCACCACAACAATCCATGTGAAAACGACCCAGAGTGGCAGTCATCAGCCATTGTGTGGATAACCCAGCCACTGGGCTGGTGCCCTGCTTTCCTGCTGCTGTGACCCTGTGCAGTTAAAATGTGCTCTCCTTTGAAAAGGCCTGTCAAGGAAATGATTGAAATATTATGTGGTGTGCTAAACCTTTGCACACTTATGCGGCTGTTTGTTATGTAAGATTTGAATCAGAGAGGATGTGGATGGGGAAGACGGACAATGTACCCTGTGGTTTGTGCTGATTCCTACAGGTTTTGGGTAAAACATCTGGTGGAGGCTCCAGGCCCCACTTCCTCTCAGAACAATTTCAGAAGTTTTTTTTTTTAATGCCAGACTATGCCAAAGCATATTTCGTTTATCACTGCTGTGGCTTGAAACTGGCTCTGTAATTATAATCATCTTCCTCAACTCTTCTGGCTCCACATAAAATTGGTAATTTTGCATCATCTCTAGATAGAACTGTATATGCATCCACAAGTCTCGAATATGTTAACTTTTGTAAATATATGATCACAGCCTGACGTAAACCAGTGATGTTAAATTATGATGCTGTTTTCTTGACAAGAAATCTGTTCATCAAATTTATTAATCAAATTCAATGAATGTTTGTCCTGACAGAGATTTTGAAACAATCTTAATTTAAGGAATATGTTATGTACATAATACCTTACTGGCCCATGGTCCTAACTTTTATTGTAAGTGTTCTAGTTTTCATACTGTGGCCTCATTTTGACATGAGTAACATCCAGAATCAAGGGATTGCATCACCAAAATAAAAGCCAAAATGTCAAGTGCCAGGTGGCAACTCAATCAGCTTGAAGTCAGTTCAAAGAGGTCAGAAATACATGTTTTTAAAACTTCGTCTTTGGTAGCGCACACCCTGATACAGTTATAGATAAGTGCACAGAGAACACTGAAATCAGAGTTTTCCTCCTGCGACTCTAAACAGCGTACTTTTTTTAGAAGGGGAGCGGTGCAAACGCCCTGCCAACACAAACAGTCTTAACTGCACAAGCTCTCAGAAGGCTGGGGTTTGTGATGATAGGCTGTTAACGGCATGCTAGGGTCACTCTGGACAGGAAAGCATGTTCTCCTGGACCTGCAATATAATGTCCAGCCAAGCCATGCGGGGCCCACACACGGAGGACACAGAACCGACTTTTCTTCGAAAAGAACAATCGTCTGGAACTTCCAGTGCTATATTGTTGCTTTGCTTCCTTTAATTTCCTGTTCACGTGTATAAATAGAGACGCAGCCCCCTCAGATTTGACAAGATTTCAGAGTAGCACAAATATAACTACCAAAAGATGGAATTTCCCGCCTGGTTTCCCATGCCAAGGTTCAGGAGAGGGTGAACCCTCATGGGTAGAGCAGAGAGCAGATATGGGAGAGGGCTGTACTGCCCAGGGGAGGAGCAGGGGTCATGCTGCTGTACAGGTGTCTCTCAGGTTCAGTGATTCAGGTGCTGGATTCACAAACGGAGTCCACATCCTGTCTCTCTCTCCAAGCAAGGATTTTCTCCACCAAACGCGGGGTTTCCAACTGCTTTAAAACCCCAAAGCCAAGATGGTGTCATCTGTCAGGCAAACAAAGCATTACCATGGAGGTACATAACCAGAATTAAGGTACAATAATCAAAATCTCATATTTTCAAGCTGTCTTTGTCGTCATACAGTGTTCCAGAGTCCCCCATAGTGGCCGTCATTAGGACCCTCTAAAAGAAACCTAATTTGACCTCTAATGCCCTGCTACTAATCTCTGATAAAACAAAGATCTTGACACTGGGCAGCAAAAGTGTGCAAAGATTTTTCTCCAGACTCATTGACTTCACTCTACATTTAGACGAGCGTTCCAACAGCCCACAGATTTGACTATCAAGAAACTTAGTATTGCTGTAAATTCAGATCTTTCTTTAAGTATGCACACTTAAAACCTTTCTGGAATATCCTTCTCCCATTCCATTTTGGGAATATTGTCAAACATTGGCAGACATTTTCTGTCCATAAATAAAGCCGAGAAACTAGCTAAAGGACCTAAGGTGCAAGACCAAGCCAATCCCAATGATTAGCAGAGAGAACCTGAACTCACTTCTGTTATCCAGTCTGAAACAAATAAAAGGAAATGATACAACTGCTAGCAGCCATTGCCAAGCTTCAACAAAACAAAAAGGCCCAGGAAGCAGAAAGTTAGTTTATACAAAAAAAAAAAACATTCTGGGTACACATTGTTTAGCAAGTGCACATTTAACAGCTTCATGCTACACTTGAAAACACTGTCCCACTGCAAAGCAATGCCCCACTGCAGGCTGTGCTTAAAATCACAAAGGTAGTGCTTGATACACTGTGCAATTTTAAGCCTACTCTGAGGTCACATCAGGTCTTTAACAGCGCTGAGAAACGGATACCCAAAAATCATAGCTGATAACCAAACAGACAAATGAATAAGATAAGAGCAAATTATGCATAGTTTTCTAATGGCTACATAGCACGCAGAACATTAGAGAAGTCACTCTGTGTTCTTGATACTAAAATTTCACGTACTTTTTTTTATTTGGTTGATGGTATTATTAGAGTAATCGAGAGTTATCGAGAGTGCAGTCAGTAGGGTTCGGCAATTAGCTGAACAGGTATGGAATCCCCTTGAAAAGTAGTGCTATCGTGGGAAATACTGCCACAGTGAGGGTGCGGTAACAGGGTGCATGGTGTATCCCCACAATGTGTTTACCACTGACAATCTACAAGCCAGACGTACCTGAAATAAGATAGGAAACAGTGGGTAACACTGCTCTGTAATAATGCCTCTTTTGTTTGTATGAGGCAAGTCGCACTGTCATGTGCCACACTTGTCAAATGAGTATTTTACAGTTAATTAAAAATGGCAGAAAATTCCATACAGTGGACTTGGGTTCCTGATGGGTTCCTAAAGGTAAAAGTGAATCTATGTAGGAAACTCCGAATGCCTGTCATAAACTAGCAACTGCGTTAATGAGTTTTCATATGAAGTCGACGTGTATTGTGGCCACGCGGCTGATGTAGGGTATCCAGACTGGGTTACCATTAGCACGGCTCCACACTGGAGACAGCTTCACAGGAAGAAACATTACATTTACATTACTGACATTTAGCAGACGCTCTTATCCAGAGCGCAGTGGCGGCTGGTGAGCTGGAAACAGGGGAAGCCCGAACACTACCTTTAAATCTATCATTACTTTCAACCTGTTCCCCTGTATCCTGCTTGATTAACAATAAAACAAATAAATCACACAATAATCGACACCAGTCGCGTAATTAAAATAAATGATTATGCTGGAGAAACAGCGCAGATTGTCTGAAATTTGGGTGCTGTTGCAAAAGCTACAGCATGAAATTGTTTAATTAACAAGGATGGCAATTTGAATAATTAAGTGTAAAGTAATCCCAAAGCTTTCTCTTAAACGTTTTACATTATAGCTTTCTTGTGTTACAAAATTCAAATTACAAAACGGAGCTAAATTTAGTTAAATCGATTTAAATTACTGAGAATAAACTTTTAGGTTAGGTTGAGTGCAGTGAACAATAACGTTTAGAACACAGACCTCACAAAAGCTGTGATGTGTTATAAGCATTTAACGAAATTAAATCGATAAATGTCATCCTTGTCAATTAAATAACCTCATATTGTAGCTTTCGCAATAACACGCAAACTACTGACGAGTTCGCGCTGAATCCGCACCGTCACAGCTGCTCCATCTTCAACTCATCGAGTCAATGCAGGGTTAACAAACCACGGCGCAGGCGCGGTCGTGTGTGGACTGCAGCCAATATTTAAAAACTGGAGATGAAGACGGATGGAGGGGCGGGTGCCGACTGCAGGGGAGATGGTCCGTGAGGAGCTCCTATGTAAAAGGCAAGTTTATCAAACTTTCACACATTACTGACTTTGAAGATTTCACGTGACTAAATATGTCTCCTCTGGCTCCACACGCAGTAAAACTCTACATCCATATATAGGCCAGTGTGTCAGTGGCAGGAGATCCACAGGCGAGTTAAGCTGGCCCACTCTTTATATGATTGTGTGTTTTAAATATCTCTACCAGTGCCTTATAGGAGACTGAAAGTGTATGAAAGGCTTACGAGAAATGCTTGGAGATGCAAAGGAACCATCTCTGAGATGAAATCCAAATATATAAAAAAACTAATGATGAGGAAGAAATAAGAAGTTGTCTAACCCTCTAATTGTGTACGATAATGGACCTACATGTTTCTTACAATTATCTGCAGAATAAATAAATAAATACAACTTCCTGAGCTGTCTACAAATGCTCTATTTCAGAAGGCTTTTGGAAGCAGCCAACTGGAAATCACATTAAAATGAAACCAAACTCTCACAAGAGTTAACAGAATTCAAGGTCAACTGAAGTCACAACTTTAAAAAGTAGAGAATCGTTTAACCAAAATTCTCTGCTGGGCTGTGCTGGACTGGACTGGACTGGACTGGACTGGATCATGTTGGATCCCCTCAATCTGTGCCAGTCCAGGTACAGGTGAGTCAGGCGGTTGTAATGAAACTTCAGCTGCCAGGAAGCCAATGCAGTACACCCGAGGTCTTGGTGAGGGTGCGATTGAATCTGCTGCAGGGTTTGTGGGTCTGCATAGGGTGTCATAAGGTACCATCGTCAGACATATCCTCTGTCCCCAGCCAGCACACCAGCAAATTCCTGACATTTTATTTTATCCATCCAGGCAACACCCATTTAAATATATCCTTTAGGTATGGTCCACTGCATGGCTAAGTACTCAAAATCAATTGGGGAGAATATTTGTTTGAATTAATGATGTGTTTAAATAAGTCAGATGAATGTAAGTAAATTATAGAAATATCTCCACACTGGTGTTCATACAAGCTTTCCAAACAACACATATCTATCACAGAGAAGGGACAGCAGATAGAGATATTTAAGTCAGATAGAGATCAGTACTCATTTAACAGCTCAATCTTGTGGGACATCTAGTGGCCATATGTGAGAACTACAGTAGGTGGGTCGTCAGCTCATTTTGGCCTGAGATTTTCTAGTGACTTCGGACGTAGCGTATAGCTCTGCTGTGACAGCAGCCACATCCGTGCACTTTCAGAAATGTGTTTGTCGGCTTCTTGCACCGCGTAGTAGTACTTATTTTTGATATACAGTGATGTGCTTAGCCATCAAAAAAAAGAAACCTTGCATCACAAGAAGTGTACAGTGTTCCCTTACATTGATTGAGAATGTCAAAACATTTGACAACTGAAGTGTTTCCTTAAATGTATTGACAACATGAAAAGTCCAATTCACATTTCTTTTTGAGGTTGACTGTCCTAAAACCCACTAAAACCCTAAAGCCCACAACCAGAAAGTTTAACCCGAACAGGTTCACAAATTCTCCTGTGCTCTGTTGTAAGTGCTGGTGGCTGATTTTGCAGCCTTGGTCATTGATTGGGATGGCTCCCACCTGAAGCATGGCTCCGAGTCTGCCATCTTAATTGTCGTTGGAGATGTCAGTGTTCCCTCCAGGGCCAGGCTTTTTCAGGGTTTTGTTCCGTTCAGTCCCACCAAAGAAAATACCCACTCTGCAGCAGCGTTGGAGTGTGGCAGGACTAACACGCGTTCAGCAATGGCAGAGAGTCTCTCAAACCTCCTCCCTGTCACCTGTCACCTCTAAAACATGGACAACAGGGTAAAGTTGCACCATTAATACATTTTAGCCAAGTCACTGAAAAAACAGACGGGTGACAAATTAAAGGAAAACCCTGAATAAATGAGTGGAGAAACATACCGAATGCTTCCACACAGATGTACTGCATGGTACAATTAAGCAGTTAACATCCAATCATGCTCTGTGGCACGTATAAAAGTACTGAGCCCGCCCAGCTGATCTCGATTTTGGGTCAAGATGGCAAGAGGAAAAGATCTAAGTGACTTTGAAAGAGGGTTCGTTGTTGGGGCACGGATGGCAGGAGCTTCAGTCACAGAGGCTGCTCAACTGGCTAGTGTTTCAGTAGGAACAGTGACTAAACTGACATTGCATTTAGATCTGTGGGAAAGACATCAGTGAATAGGGTGGGAAATTGTGGTTGACAGCATGCATTTGATGACCGTGATGCTCCTGCATTAGTGCGATATGTGAGGAAATATATCATGAATGTCAATGCAGGACGTGATCAGACTGTGTCAGCAAGAACAGTCTGTCAGCAATTACATAGAGAGGGATATTATAGCAGGATTGTAGTGCATAAACCCCTCATTACAAAGATGAATGCACATTTGAGAGTTCAGTGGTGCAAAAACCATAGGCACTGGTTTACAGAGATGTGGAAAAAAGTGATATGATCAGATGAGTCAGCCTTTACCATATTCTCGACGAGTGGGCGAGTGCATGTGTGGCGTACACCAAGAGAACGGTACAGGCCTGAATGCTTGACCCCTACAGTGAGGGGGTCCGGTGGCTCTGTTGTGCTGTTGGGGGCATTTCACTGGCATGGTTTGGGTCCACTTGTCCCCTTAGAGGGATGGGTCACTGCAAATCAATACAAAGTTGTTCTGAGTGATCACCTTTATCCTATGATGAAATATTTCTATCCTGATGGGAGTGGTCTCTTCCAGGCTGACAATGCCCCCATTTATAGGGCACGAGGGGTCACTGAATGGTTTGATGAGTATGAAAATGATGTGAATCATATGCTATGGCCTTTGCAGTCGTCAGATCTCAGTCCCTTTGAGAGATTTTGGACTGACATGTTAGACAGCGCTCTCCACCACCATCATCAAAACACCAAATGAGGGAAGGATCAGATGTTGATGGGGCAGCCTGTTGCATACTCCCAGAATGGCTAATGTGCTCCACAGCTGTGGGCCCCTGGTTATCATCAGTCTCAGAACAGCAGATACAGTCCCCACGAGGCCAACGTCAGACAGATGTGATAAACACTCTGTGTTCAGTGACATTCAGGACTTCTGGAGTGTCCCAGCACTCTGCAGAGACAGGAATCTGATATCACTCTGCAGGATTGGAATAAAAAATTACGTGTCAAACACGTTGCGCAGACAGTGATACCTGATATTACTGATATTTGGTGTAGGGAAGCAGTAGGAAGTTTACTTGGTGGGAGTTCTCATGGGCTTTAACTCTGCAATTTCCTCTTTCCATTGTTCATATCTGTGCTGAAAACATTCCACCCCTTTTTGCTCCAGTTGTTTCTAAGAATGAGGTCTCGGCGTTCTCAAATCTCTTCCAAACACGATCTCAGGCCTCACTCTCTGTTCACAGAACTATCTCATCAGTACCTCACTGAACAAGTGTCTTTGGTGCTTTTATTTTTTTTTCTGCTTGTCTTTTAGTTTTTCTGTAAAATATGCATTTATGATACGATTCTCCCAACCAACAGCTTGTCTAGCTGAACTGAACTTCTTCTGCTCATCCACACCTCAGATGTTTTAGGAGTCCTCCGTCTCTGAACACACAGGTTCTGCAGGAAGTCTCTTAAACTCTCTCCTGTCAAGCTAACTCTCAGCTCTACCCCTTGTAAGTCAGGTGAAGGAGCTTAAAGGGGAAACACCTCAAAATCTAAATATGGAACTCTACCAGTGATCATTCGGTAATTAGACATAAGCAAAATATGACTTAATAAATGACAAAACTTCAGCAACAAGAGAGCTGTCCTGGTCCTCGTGAGACTGATTTCCTCTGTGAAGATGCCTGAGCTCACAGAAGAGGTGTCTGTGTCACAAACCTGGACCACACTCTGCTGCAGTTACATGTTAGCATAACTCCATGTGCAAGTAGAGGGTGATGAAATGAATTTTAATTTGTTCTCCTGATGCCATCACTCTCTTCTGCTCTTTCCCTGATGTCTCTGTCTGCCCCACCCTCCCCTGGTTCTGCCCTGTCTCTTCCCCTTCGCTGTCCCCGCCCCGTCCCTGCCTCTCCCTGCCCTGACCCCACCCTCTTCCGACCTCCCCCTGGCCTATCCCCACCCCTCCCCGCCCCGTCCCCGCCCCGTCTTCAGGAAGCAGGCGAGCCTGTGGACGCAGGGAGAGGTACACCGTTCCAGACACACGCAGCATCAGCTGCTGACCTCACAGGGCATGTCCCGCCTCATACCCGGTGTGCAGGACCTGACCATCAGACCCCACACCTGCCAGCCCCGCCTCTCTCTCTCTCTCTCTCTCTCTCTCTCTCTCTCTCTCTCTCTCTC